>NC_022013.1:18886064-18894308 GCF_000317375.1 Microtus ochrogaster
GAGGCATTAACCATGGAGGAGCAGAGGCATTAACCATGGAGGAGCAGAGGAGGCATTAACCATGGAGGAGCAGAGGCATTTACCATGGAGGAATGATGCTTACAAACTTTTCTTCAGGTCAAGTTCAGCTCCTTTTCCACCAGCACCAAGGCATGGTACCACTTGCGGTTGTCTGTGCCATTCTACAAGAACAAGCAATCAAGAAAATAACCGCATGGATTCCCACAGGCCATTGGCTGAAGGCAATTCTTCAACTGAGGTCTGCTCTTCTCGGTGTGTCAAGTTGACAACAAAACTGACAAGGACACCTTGAAAAGCAGTAGACACACTCAGAAGCAACCTGCAAGATACTACCCCTTAAAATAAAGATGACATAAGGCTCCTGCAAAAGCTTTAGCCTCAGCCTGTACAACCTGCTACAGGCCAGAGTACTTACCAAGAGGATTTCATAGTCTCCTCCAGAGAACTCTCTACAAAGATTCTTCAGTATCTTCTCATATAGAGGGAAGCCAGAGAACGGCTGTGAGCTTCAGCACTGACCCCATTTGACCCTAGTAAGCCTCATCAACCATAAGAAGCATGGTTGCCCCTCAGCAGTGCTAGCTTTGGTTTCTCTTGTTTAAGCCTACACTAAATGCAGGCCACTCACACGTGGTCTGTTATGGTACCGTGTGCTTAATGTATCAAGCTCTGTGTCCATTATAACTTGTCATAACTTGACCTGTCCTATTGCAAGTCAAATGTCATATGTCTTAAAATTATGTATGGAAATATACAGATGTAGTTTTTTTTAAGCTCATAATTTAAGAAACTCCTGAAACGTTTGTCTTTCTCCTTCCAGTTCTATGGTGCTGGGGAACATATTTCCAAAGGGAATGATCTTCATTTCTTTGTGCCCAGTTCCAAACTAAGTGTCTTTTACTTCTACACAATAAGTGCTAGGCTTTTCCCCTTGCTCTTTAAACTGAATAAATAGGAGACCTTAGTGTTAACAGTGTATATGGAATAGAGACATGTGAGACTGTCATATTCTATATAGAACACTTTTAAGTAGAAAGAAGTCCAAATCTATTTTTAGGTGATTTTTATTCTCTTCTTTCCCTTCTGTAGATAAGGCATAGCTTCAATCCTTAGACAGCATGACTTGGCCAGGAATAAATCTAAGATTAGCTCCAAACCAGTCCCAGTCTCTAAAGCCATCCCTGTCCGAGGAGGCTGTGACTACACTGTCAGGTGTCCCCTGAGTGTCCCTACACATTAACCCTCACAGGAGTAGGATCAGAGCCCCTCCAGTGCTTTAGGGGCCCTGGTCATTGGGCTCTG
Source organism: Microtus ochrogaster (assembly GCF_000317375.1). Classification (NCBI taxonomy): domain Eukaryota; kingdom Metazoa; phylum Chordata; class Mammalia; order Rodentia; family Cricetidae; genus Microtus; species Microtus ochrogaster. Next base: position 18,887,388 of record NC_022013.1, read on the forward strand.
CATAGCAACAAGGTCTCTAGCTCTAGGTAGTTTTTACTCCTGGAGGCTTGAAGAGAGCAGATAAGAGCCGGGTATGTTTATCCCTTTCTCTCAGCAGGTATGTCATCACCGTAATTGGCCCCATTTATAGCTTTCCTCCTATAAAAAAGGAACGGTGTTCTGTACTTTACATACATTAATTTCTAATGAACCCAGTAACCTTTAGTATTAATGTTATTCTCCATCTACAATATGGGAAAATTAAGGATTATACACAGTATATTTCCTCATGACAGGGACACTTAGTTGATAACTGACATAAACCCTATTCATATCAGGTATATTGAGTTTGCGGCATTCAGCCTACCACTTGTTGCTGTTTTATCTGTTTTATGATTTAATCCTTGGTGCTGAAGTGTACAAGTGTGGAAACATAGACAGCAACAGAGTTAGCAGTGCTAACTAAACTTAATGATTTTGCAGGTCCTTTTGGGGAGGCCTATAAGATAACACAAAATCTCAGCATTCTTTCTATCTATACACATTATGTGCAATTATAAAGACAGACATGTTTCTAGGCCAAGGTAAAATGGTACTCCCAGATGTCTTTGGAGAAATCATTACAAAAGAATATGAGAAGATGGGACTAGAGAGATAGCTCAGGAGTAAAAAGAACACTGGCTGCTCTTCCAGAAGACCCTGGTTTGATTATTAGCACACACGGTGGCTCACAACCATCTGTAACTCCAGTTCCAGGGTATCTGATGCTCTCTTCTGGCCTTTGTAGGCAACAGGGACATAAATAGTGCAGTTATACATGCTGGCAAAACATCCATGTATATAAAAATAAAATATTTTTTTTAAATCCATTTGAGAAAAATATAGTCAGATAAACACAGAAGCAAGCCCCTAACTCAACCATCCACACATAGATTTTAGTGAATCAACTGAATCCAAATTCAGCTGATTCCTACTATTCAAATGAGTCCTACTAAAAAGAGAGATACTGCTGTAAAACACACACACACACACACACACACACACACACAATCAGCACTTAAACCATACCTGACACAAACTTAGTCTTAAATAGGAAACTAGGAAGTTAGGGGGTCTCAGAACTTGAAGCTTTACAGGAGTCCATGAAAGTCACATTTTACTTCCTATATATAATGGCCTTTACCTTTAATCTTTTTACAATTATATTTATTTAATGTGTGTATGTGTGGGGGCCCATGTGCAGAAGTCAACAGACAATTTTAAAGAGTCAGTTCTCCCCTCCCAGCATGGGGTCCCAGAAACAAGTATAAATTATCAGGCATCTTGTGGTCCCTGGTCTTAACTCTTTAATGGGTCACTTCATCATCTTTTAAGCTGATTTGGGGCTATGGTAGGGCAGAATACAGCTAGGCAGGAAATCCAGGCAGAGATAGAGGAGAATGAAGGCAGAGTCAGGGAGATGCCAGCAGCCACTGGAAAAGCAAGATGTGAGGTAACAAGCCACAGGCCTCATGGCATAATATAGAATAATAGAAATGGGTTGATTTAAATTGTAAGCCTGAGCTAATAGGCCAAACAGCGTGTCACTCATATTAAGCCTCAGAATGGTTTATTCAGGAACTAACAGGTAGGAGAGAAAACTCCATTGAATATGACATAGAAAACTGTATTTCGCTTTATTTATCATTTTAAAGCATGGTAGTTATTTACAGAAAGATTTTCTAAACGCTAATGTGGAAAGAACATTTGTAGATAAAGGAAGGTCTTACATCTGTACAAAAGTGGAAATCAATTTATTTCCTACTCCTGTGTATGTCCATAATGAAATTTCAATACTTTTGTCCCCAGCTTCATTCAGATATGGACAGAGGAGATGGATCCATCAAATACATCCTTTCAGGAGAAGGAGCAGGCATCGTGTTTACTATTGATGACACCACTGGAGACATCCATGCCATTCAGAGGCTGGACCGAGAAGAAAGAGCCCAATACACTTTAAGAGCTCAAGCCCTAGATAGGCGGACAGGCCGACCAATGGAGCCAGAGTCAGAGTTCATCATCAAAATCCAAGATATCAATGACAATGAGCCCAAGTTCCTCGATGGACCTTACATTGCCACTGTGCCAGAAATGTCACCAGTAGGTAAGGTGGGGATGCACTGATTCTTCACAAACAGTAGACACACTCGAGGTGACCCTATTGTGTACACATAGAGCAGAAAATGTGGAGAAATAATAAAAGTGAAACCAAGATGACCACCAACTTGTTCAGTGGGTAGGAAGTTATGCAGCTTTTTGAAGCCACCACATTAAGCATAATAAATCTCCCAGCCTCTTCCAGTTCTGATTCCTTAAGAATAAACTATGAATTAGATGGCTAGTAGCATATATTTGGTTGCTAAGGGTTAATACTCGCTGTTACCAATGAACAAAGAAGACTACATAGTCAGTGTTACTTTTACTGGTTACTAAGAATTTAAACACCCCATTGAGTAACAAGAGGCTTGATCTAGGAAGGAAACTCTCCCAAAGAAGCAAGCATAACATCTGCAAAATGTTTTAAGGTTGACCATTCAGGATATACCAGCTCTTTATAACTGCGTGAACAGATTTCTCCCACTTCTCTCCCTCAGGTACCTCTGTTATCCAAGTGACAGCCACAGATGCTGATGACCCAACCTATGGCAACAGTGCCCGGGTAGTGTATAGCATTCTCCAGGGCCAACCGTATTTTTCTGTGGACTCCAAAACAGGTATATAGTACAAGTGTCAAGGCAGAGGTGATTGTTTATTGAATAATCCTTGTGTTTCCTTCTTAGGACAGACCCAACTCATCTTTTCAAGGACTCTCCAGGAAATGTATTACACAGAAAAGACTGTCATAATCTTTAGGATTATGAGAGCACATTGGAAGTGTTGGGTATGGGGAGGGTGAGACAGTGTTCATGGATTGCTGAGCAACACTAAAGCCTTGCCTACAGAAATTATCTCCTCATCACCTCCCCAAAACTCCCATGTCTATATTTATTTACCAAGATTTAAGGTCTTCTATAACTCCATCAAGACCAAAGCAAGCCACATTCACCTGGGCTTGCTCTATAGTTAGACTCACAGAGCCTTCTGGGCAATCATTCAGCTGACCATCAGGATTCATTCAAGTGCTAACCAAGTTCCTGTGGTTACTGATATACCCACAACATTTTATCACTGAGCCAATCCTTGCTAAGCAAAAGACAAGGGCAGAGTGAATGACTGCCAGGCAAGTGGGTTTTGATGAGACAGGCAAGAGCACATGAATATGGTCCCCAGAAAGGCAGCGCCTGTTGGAGGTCATTCCTCCAAGGGGGGATGCAAAGAGAACAGAACTGATAAGAGGCAGCATGGCAGAAGAGGAGAGACTGGGAAGCCTAGGACTTTGCTTGTTTCAAGGAACTTTGACTACAGGATTCATGTTTTATCCCAAGGGAAATCACTTTGGTGTCTGTATTGGGCAGAATAGCTACTGTTACTGTTACTGTTACTTCTCCTTCTCCAAGCACTTTCATAAACATTACCATTTTTAACCGACCTAAGAGGCAGAACTTGAGCAAAGAAACAACCACAGAGCCTAAGTCATCAGTGAACAGTCAAAGTCACCTCCTTTTCTGATAGAAAAGAAATATATCTCTGTTATTACTGGGAGAATTTTCCTTCCTATATGTCCTCAAGGTAGCCCAGCATTCAGAAAATGGTATCATAAAGGTAGAAAGTGAGAGAGTGTAAATTAGTAGGAGGAAAGAGCAAAGATCACAGCTAGAAATGTCTATAAAGCAGAAGCTTCAGTAATTCTACCCACGGGGAAGGGGACGAATGAATGGATGCCCGCAGGGAAGGAAACTCCAGGCAGAAACAGGGTCGTGTGTCCTTTACATCCTCGGAAGGAGTGTACATTATTCTGACAATGCCCATGAGGGGCGTCAACAGTGTTAAGGTCAAAAATACATGAGGTGATTGTCATTGCTTTGGCCAAGAGGCATTTACAAGGAAAAATACTACACATTCCCTTTTAGGATGACATCAGTGACTACACCACACACATCACTGGAGGAAACTTAGGCAGGGTGTTGTCCCACAGGCTTGCCTTTCCCTGCAGGATGCCAGTTTAGTCACAAGCTGTGTCATAACCCTGTAACAATAGGCCTTAACCTTCCCTGCAAGTGTAGGAAAGCCAGATTTCCTAAACTCGAGGTTAAAAAGGAGGTAAAACTCTAAACATCCCTGGCAGATTAGAATCTACATGTCGCTGCATATGGTTTAGACCCCTCTTCTTAGTGAAATCCAGTCACCACACCTTCATGCTGCTTCTCCTCTGAACTGTCTGGGGAAGTTAATCTTTTATGCATGGCAAAAATAAACAGCACACAGTCTCTCTGCCCTTCCTGCTTCAGGAACTCGAGGCACAGAAGTAAGCAGAGGAAAAGAGAACAGCGACTGTAAACAAAGGGAGTCTAATCCTTTTCATCCCTCCTTCCTGGCAAGGGGGAAGCAGGGAAACATACTAAGAGACAGTTTCTAGAAAGTCATCCACACTACCAGGGCTCTAGGGCTGAAGGCAGAAGGAGCAGGGAAATTATCTAGAATCACAGATTTGTAGACACATGGAGCTTTGTTTCCTGTACTCAAATCCCAGGTAAAGACACTCTACAAACGCCTTAGCAGGCATGTCCTGGAGTCTGTAGGAAAACCACTGCTGCCACCTCCTGTTCTGCTTCAGTAACGTTGCCAAGGACACAGCCTCTGGGCCTTTCCTGATGGCTGTCTATTTCTTGGTCCTTTGTTTCACACGGTGCTTTTCTGAAGCTGGGATTTTAACCACACGTTTAATAAAAATAGGCTCTGTGCATCTTGGTATTAGGTATTTACATACACAAAGGAGACAAGCACACACGGATCCTTAGAAGACCTGCCTTGCCAGTTTGCTTTTTAAAACAATTCCTATCCTGCAGGTGTAATCAGAACAGCACTCATGAACATGGACAGAGAAGCCAAAGAATACTATGAAGTAATCATCCAAGCCAAGGATATGGGAGGGCAGCTTGGAGGATTAGCTGGGACTACAACAGTCAACATCACCCTCTCAGATGTCAATGATAACCCACCCCGCTTTCCCCAGAGTAAGTACCAAGACATATCTCTCAGACCAGAGGGAGCCGCATCTCACAGAGTTTAGGGGTACTGTTACTTTGCATTAAATGTCATTTATTAATATCTTTCTGCACCACAACCATCAACTATCACTGAACCAGTGTTTCTCAACTCTTTTTTCACTACTTCATCCCTGTTAAATCTTCTTAGACTTTTTTTCCCCATATTTTTAACCTGATGGCCACATCACCCACCTGCACACTGAGTACTAAGAATAATATTTGTCATATAGGGTTAAATTTTCATGGGTCACAAATCATCATCATGTGTAAGATTTGTTTTTGACCACTAATCTCCATCAAGAGCTCATTTGCAAGAAAATGATTTTCCAAATGGGCACCAGTTCAGAACACATTTTGTGAGACAGCCAGAGCTGTAGCTAAACAGGCCACCATCTGACCGAAGTAACCAAACAATATACAACTCGGTGCCATACATGATCTGTAGGGACACCAGGCTAGGGCACACAAGGTACTAACCCCTGTCTCCCAAACTTCAAATCCACCCAGCGAGCACATGTCCTGTTATAGAGGGGGAAACCAATAAGGAATGCTTGGTGGGACACTTGTGGGTTTATAAATGGTGCAGATTGAGTAGATTCTTATGTTGACTAATTCTGCAGCTGGGAAAGACTAAAGTGTCATGGAACAGTTTGTGCAATGCACACGAGTTGGCTACTTGTTCTCAACAAGTGAAAAATGAATGAAGGTCTCACAGGGTAATGAGACTTAAACAGAAGACTGAAGAAGAGAAAGGATTTACACTAGCAGAAAAGGAAAAACACAACACGCCAAAATGAAGAACCCACATTCGTTCAAGCACAATCAAGTTGAGATACTACCTAGGGATGCAATATACAATATATGTGTACACACACACACACACACAATTTATTATTTATTTATTTATTTATTTCTACACACAGAAAAAGACAGGGGTGGGCGTGGGGAAAGCACACAGCACTGGAAAAAGTAAGTATGGGCTCCTGTCTCTTACTCTCCTGGCTAGAGGAAACACAGCTGAGGGTTTGTCAAAGAGGACACCACTTTTAATCTGGAGCAGGACTGTACCGCTGACAGAGTAGAGAATACGTAACGGAACTAGTGTCAGGCAGGGGAAGACAAATTCAGATCTGAATATGAAGTGACAGCGAAGCAATCAGCTTGAATGTCCTTAAGGAATGGAGATGTGACCTTGGAAGTGAGTGCCAGAAGGGAAGAAACCGGAGAAACAGCAGACACAATTCCAGGTTGAACACTTAGCAAGGAAAAGGGGGGAAACAAACAAAAACTAAAACTAAAACCCAAAAATGGGGCTGAGGAAACAGCTCGATCATTCAAGAGCTTGTTCTGCAAGCGTGAGCATGAGCACCCAAGTACAGTCCAAGAATCCCAGGCTAGCAATGCTGGTACTTTTTTGTAATCCCCATGCTGGGATGTCAGAAAAGAGTAGATTCCCGGGATTCCCTGCTCCATGTTCTTAACATACTTAACGTAATATACAGCAAATTATAGGCCAGTGAGAAACCCTCTCTCAAAACAAGGGGAAAGGCACCTAAAGAACAACACATAAGGTTTACTTCTGGCTTCTACACACAAGTATACACACATGCATGTGCGTGTGCATGCCCAAACATACACACACACACACACACACACCTAAATTACAAACAGAATAAATTCAGTCTATTAGCTGAATAGCTTGCATTTTGTTTTGTTTTTTCTTTTTTTTTTTTTTTTTTTTTTTTTTTTTTTTTTT
>NC_022013.1:18894408-18896332 GCF_000317375.1 Microtus ochrogaster
TCTCTGTAGCTTTGGAGCCTGTCCTGGAACTCCCTTTGTAGACCACGCTGGCCTCGAACTCACAGAGATCCGCCTGCCTCTGCCTCCCAAAGGCGTGCGCCACCACCGCCCGGCTAATAGCTTGCATTTTGAACCAGCTGGATCAAAACGACTTTTATTTCATTTATGTAAATAAAGAGAGCTCAAATAGTTGTTGAAAGACCCTCAGAGAAGACCTTCCCTCAGGAGGAGACCCCTGAAGCCAAAGAACAGTCCGAGACCACTGGCTCCAAACAGCAAGAGGTTTATTTATTGGGTGTACACAGGTACCTGCAGGCAGCAAAGTCTATTCAGAGGACTTGCAGGCCTGCAGACTGGGTGAAGGTCTTTTTATAGGAAAAAGGGTGGGCAGAAGCAGGCATACAAAAGCAGATGCATGGTTACAGGAATCCCATTGGTAGGTTGGAATGAGGCAAGGGGCACATATGGATTTCCCCCCGAACACTCGGTTCCCCTCCCAGCACAGATGTAAGGCCACAGATATTCTGTTTTGCAGGTGGAGGTCCTGACCTCAGGTATCCTGTTTTGCTAAGCAAGCAGGATGTTCTCATGAGAGCAGGCTAGCTGCAGGTCCTGAGGGGGTCAAGCAAACAGGATGTTCTCATGGTACAGCCTTCTGCAGGTCCTGAAAATCTTTCAAACAAACAGGATGTTCTCACGGGAGCAGGCTAGCTGCGGGTTCTGAGGGAGGGGGTCCAGAGGGTCTTTCAGTTGTGTGCAAATGGAATACACAAAGTCGCCATGGCCATTCATGGAAGACAAAAGGCAGGATATCAGGCAAGTGTTTTACAATGATACAAATGAGAGAGTTACTAAGATGACTAGTTCACCAATCAGAGTGCAGTATAAACTTCCATATGGAGCAATGGGTGCAGCTTTACTGATCCTGAGTTCCATATTCATTCACAAATGACTCGTGTTGTGCACCCCACATAAACACTATGGGCTCTGAATATTCTGAATTATTGAACTTTTCAAATACGACACTAAATGTGTATCCCTGATGAAGGCAGAATGGGAAGCAGAAGAGCCAAGGAACTGCAAAGCTCAACAGTTTAGAGATCCGGACACTTGTAGATATAGTCACATGTTCCTCCAGGCATGGCACCTCCTTAGAATATTACACAATACAGTGAAGATGGGGACTTTAGTCCTACCCCCAAATCAAAGCTCTAAGGCCATTCTCCACTAAAATACAATACTTTTGCACTTTTCAAAATAAATTAATTCATCATTAAATATTTCTCCATTTATTTGTGAGAGTCAAATTTGAATAATTTTATTCAAAAATAACTATTTATTATTATTAAAAATAATAAATAATTATTATTTCTTAACTCTACCTTGAATTAAATGCTTCTGCTCTACTGTTCTTCTGATTCCCTATTGTAGGAAATCCATTTAGCTTCTTTCTCAAAAATATTATCATAACTAACTGTGAGATGCTGACAAAATGTCATGCCTACTCCTTTATGTTGAACAAGCCTAATCACCTTTAACTGAACCACATTGAAAAATAATATGTGCTCAAGATATTTACTTCTGTTTTTGTTTGTTTGTTTGTTTGTTTTGGTTTTTCGAGATAGGATTTCTCTATAGCTTTGGTGCCTGTCTTGGGACTAGCTCTTGTAGAACAGGCTGGCCTTGAACTCGCAGAGATCTGCCTGCCTCTGCCTCCCAAGTGCTGGGATTAAAGGCATGTGCCACCACTGCCCGGCAAGATATTTATTTCTAATGCCATGTAGAAATTCTAATACATGCTGAACTTATAACTGTGTTTAAACACATAGGATAGCTTTCCTTTCTGAAAAGATTATAGGTACGTGTATGTTTTTTTTTTGTTTTTTATTTTTATTTATTTATTTTTTTATTTATTGAAAAAAGG
>NC_022013.1:18896910-18901235 GCF_000317375.1 Microtus ochrogaster
GGTTCCCTATCCTCAGCTGCCCAAGGAACTAACTGGGGATATCACCTTGGGCTCCTGGGAGCCACTCTAGGTTCAAGTCTCTTGCCAACCCTAAGGTGACTCCCTTAACTAAGAATTGTGCTTCGGTGCTCCCCTATCCAACCTTACTTTATCCCAATCATCCTTTTTTTGCCCAAGTTCCCCCATCCACCCAGGTACGTGTATGTTTTGCCTAAAATTTCTGGGAAAAAAAGTATAATCCATTGATAACTTCGCATGGCACAGTAGAGAGTCCCTGACTCATACTTGTAAGGAACAAACATTGCTTCTTCTCCCACAACCCTTGAGGGCCATCAGCTCCTTTGCCTCAGGCTTCCTCATAGTTTTACATAATAAAAAAGAGGAACTATGGAAAGGCTCTGGAGCTAGGAGTGCTTCCTGCTTTGGCAGATGACTCTGGTTCAGTTCCCAACACCCACATCAAGCAGCTCATGACTCACAGCCATTGTCATTCAAATTCCAGAGAATAGGATGGCCTCTGTAGCCTGCAAGCACCTGATGCACACGAAGCACAGAAACTCATGTAGTCATGCCTATATACACAAAAACTTGATAAGAGACTGGAAACAATATTGAAAATGTGTGTGATTTTAGTTATTTAGTTAGCCAGCCTGGGACTGCTAAAAAAGTAAGTTCTCAAATATACAACTTCCCAGAGGTGAAAATAGGCTAAAAAATAAAGATTATGAACAACAGCATCAACTCAAAAAGGAAGGCATTATCAACACTGATCTTCGTCTACATGTGGGATCCGGTTTGGGTATTTGAGTTTAGAACTAGAACACAAAGCCCATGCAGAGGCATCCAGATAGCCACAGCTATGGAAAACAAGTTGGTGTACCACACGTGGAGCTCAAAGGGCTCCATCCACTTGGGTCACTGGTTATAGAGATGGGACCGTAGCACACAGGCCAGGACATAAATGGAAATTAGGACATTTGAAATCTGATGAAATAAATGTGCTTTGTGATCCCATGCTGACCAGGAAAACCATGGCATTGGGAGAGAAATATCCCATTCATGTGGCATCTTAAAAATGAGGAAAGAATTTCTTCCTACACTGAAGGATAAACGAAACAAAGAGAGGTCCACTGTTACCCTGTCTTACTCTTGGGTTCCGTGGAGCTATTTCAACTTCTCCTTATTGAACGTTCAGCACAGCCTATAAGGCAGTGGGGATGCTTTCACTCTCTGGACTGAAATTTTAAACTGTAAAACTTAAGTTTTAACTTATGAACCACGGAAAAAAATGGTTTACATGGCATGCCTGATATGTGATAATAAGGCCAACTTTTAGTGGTAGATTATCAAGAATACATGTTCCTGATTTTCTTCACAGAACATTATCAGATGAGTGTGCTGGAGTCAGCTCCAATTAGCTCCACTGTGGGGAGAGTGTTTGCCAAGGACTTGGATGAAGGAATCAATGCAGAGATGAAATATACTATTGTGGATGGAGATGGTGCAGATGCTTTTGATATTAATACAGACCCAAATTTCCAAGTTGGCATCATAACTGTGAAGAAGGTAATCCAATTTCCTTTTCAAATAATTTTCAAGGGTACTTTGCGTGGGGAATGCTAGTGAAGGGTGGTTGTATATTAGGATATGTTTTGTTTTGTCCTCTGATAAAATTTCTTTCCTGGACCAATGAGATGAGTCAGCAGGTAAAAGCATTTTCCACAAAATCCTGATGACCTAGAACCTACATTGCTAGAAGATAATCAACTTCTACAAGCTTTCCTTTTGAGCTCTACATGGCACACACACACACACACACACACACACACACACACAATTTAAAAAATAACTCTTCCTCATTAGCTTAATAAATAAACACCTCTTACTGCTTGGTTTTAGAGGCAAAACCACTGGCTGTGGCATTATTTTATAGAAAGGGTTACTAAAATACATTACAAGTAAGCCACTTTTACTTAGCCACTTAAACTGCTATAGCTTAATGCTCTAATGTTGTTAATGATTTAATCAATATTTGAATCCCACATCTTTACATTAGTTTATCATAAATAGAAAAGCAAGCTATAATATTATTATTAATAAATAATACATAGTACTTTTTAATTGCTTCTTGAAGACCCATAAATGCAAATGAAACTTGAAAAGTTTTATCAAACATAAAACTTCTTTGTTCCACCTCAAGGTACCAAGCTTCCTAAAGGTAAATGTTCATTTCTTATGTGCCATAAAGCACATATGGATAAATTCAATAAATGGAAGGTAAATTTCTCCTATTTTAATTTTTGTTTTGTGTGTGTGTGTGCAAACATATGTATACACATGCGTACATGTGTACAAGTGTTTATGCACATACACATTTGTTTAGATGCATGCAGAGGAAAGAGGTTGATTGCTAGTCCTGGAAATGCTCCTGCCTTTGCCTCATTAGCACTGGGTTTATTACAAATGACTGACTATGCATTAACTTGTATTTCTTAATTATACATCACTTGGCCTGGCTTTTACACAGATACTTGGGATCCAGCTCAGGTCTCTATGATTGTGTGGCAATTATTTTACTACCTAAACCATCTCCTGCTGGCAGAGGCTCCTTGTTCATTCCCAGCCACCCAGTCCCGAAATAACCACACAGAAACTGTATTAATTAAAATACTGCTTGGCCAATCAGTTAGGCATATTTCTAGCTAGCTCTTATATCTAATTTATCCTTTATCATAACTAGGAAAACTTTAACTATCTGTCTTCAACTCTTCAAAGACCCTAGGAGGATATAATATTATCTAAATAAACAGGAAGTGCATTGTAAGCAATTTCCAAAATTCTAGAATTGATAGAGACATCTTGCTGCTTGGATAGTTACCCAAAGTTCTTCTGTAACATTGGAGCATTCATCTTCAACCTACAGGCACATAGTATCTGGCAGACTTTTCCATGAAGCAGAAAATTTCAAAGATAGTTCCACTTATATTGGCAGTTTGTCAGTCACTTTCTTGTTTGTCCTGTAGAATGTCTGGCAGACTCTTTCATGAATCTGGAACCCTGAAGGATTGCCTTGCCTTAGGCAAGTTAAGCAGTTATTTTTTGTGGGTCCTGCATGACCCATTCATGCAGCATAGAATCCAGGCAAGAGCAGTTCCTTGCACAAATGGCTAGCAAACTCAATAATAAGCCTCTTTGATACCCATCATCCTCTTGAATTAGATTGGTGCTGCCAGGAGCAGATGAGTTTCATAGTCATGAAAAGTCCTAAGTTCTTTTTTTTTTTTTTTTAATTTTTCGAGACAGGGTTTCTCTGTGGCTTTTGGTTCCTGTTCTGGAACTAGCTCTTGTAGACCAGGCTGGCCTCGAACTCACAAAGATCCTCCTGCCTCTGCCTCCCGAGTGAAGTCCAAAGTTCTTAAAACATTTTAAATGCCATGTTCTGTTAGTATTTGAACGGTTTGAAGAATAACTGTCCATCTGAAGTCTCTGTAAATCTAGAAAGCCTAATACAAATGACTATGCATTAACCTGTATTTCTTAATTATAAGTTACATTTTTAAATGAAATACACAAGCACAATACCTTAAATAAGAGCAGAAATGTATATAAGAAATTTGACTTTAAATTTGTATCAATAAACCAAGATCCATACCAGTACAAAGTACTCATCTCTAGAGCAAATCCCCTTTTAAATGTAAACAAACATTTATAAACTATATTTGGGTACAGTTCTCTCCAAACTGCTTCCTGCTTTTTTTGGGTGAAGTAATTTTGGGGTTCACAGAGACCTTTCAGGGGATCTTGCTTCATCAAACGACATTAGCCTGGTAGGAATCCACAGGTTCTCAACCTCTGTGGAAAGAAAAGCAGAACCTCTTTTCCAAAGCAACATATCTTTAGACTCAAATTTTGAAGTCAAGATACTATATAAATACACACACACACACACACATATATATATAGCTTAGCAGCCTGGACAATAAAATGTCTCTCTGTACTTAGCTCATTCACAGTAAAAAAAAAAAAAAATCAGAGAAAACACAATAGTATACATAATCCAAACTCTGTGTATTTTCCATCTTTATGTGGATTACTGTTTTTACTCCTTTTTACTGTTTGTGCTCTGTCTCTTTAAAGACATTGTTTTATATTTCTATTTTTTTCTCTCTCATTTATCCAACACTATGACCCATTTAGAGGTCTTTTTCATCTGAATTTGTCTTTTTTTTATTAAGAAAAGGAAAAAAACAAGTTTCCGCCTCCTCCCAGCCTCCCATTTCCCTCCCCCTCCTCCCACCCTTCTCCCTCTCCCCCTACTCCTCTCC
>NC_022013.1:18906700-18921006 GCF_000317375.1 Microtus ochrogaster
TTGTTTACTTAAATTTTCCATGTCCAGCCGTCCCTCTGTTTGTGTTTTCTTCTTTGCCTCCATTTCAGTTTTCAAGTCTTGAACTGTTTCCATTATCTGTTTCATTGTTTTTCCTTGGTTTTCTAGGGTATAATTCACTGATTTATTCAATTCTTCAAACTTTCTGTTATATTTCTCATCCATTTCTATAAGGGCCTTCTTTACCTGCTGTTTAGGGGCATCAATCAGTTTCATGAAGTCAATCTTTTCTACTTCTTCTTGATTAAGGTGTTCATGTCCTCCTGTTGTGAGGTTGCTGGTTTCTGGTGGCTTCATGTTTCTTTTCAGATTGTTGGGTGAATTCATGCATTGGCGCCTGCCCATCTCTTCCTCTGAATGCTCCCCTATGGATCTTCTTTTACAGGATCAGGTCTCCTTGCCTACTGATGTACCTTCCCAGTGATGGCTCTCCCCAATGCTGGCTCTCCTGGCGCTGAGATCAGGTCTCCATGCTGGTTGGGTAGCTCGTAAACAAAGCGCCTACCTTACTTGGTGCAGGCAGGCTATAGTAACAAAGGAACTCTGGCCGGCTTGGTTGCCCTGAGGATTTGGACCCAGTGCCCAAACAGGCTGGGCTGGGTGATGTTATGAGTCGAAAGAGGACAGTGGGGCCGAAGTGGGGAGCGTTCTGGATGCAAGCTGGGTGGGATAGGAAGAAAGAGGCAGTATGCAGGGAGTAGAGGCCCTGCAGAGAGCCCAAGAAGGATAGGGGGTTGAGGAACTTCTGAGTTCCCAGTCCCGGGCTGGTGCCGTGGAGTCAGAAACCCACCCCAATGTTGGCTCTCCTGGCGCCGAGATCAGGTCTCTGGGCTCTGAATTTATCTTTATTATGTATCTGTAATCCTTTTCTGACCAGGACTGCTTCTTAAAATACTAAGCAGCATGGTTAGGACTAAGGCTTCTTTGCCTTTTGGTTCCACCCAATCCAACAAGGCAGAGGTCCATTCACTCTGAGACTGCCAGGTGGGAGTCGTCCTTACCCCCTCAACCCAGGTAAATAGTTGGCCCATGCTGTCATCAACTAACTTGCAGCATGCTGCCCACAAATCTCATTCAAATGTTTGGCTTCCTGAAAGAGTCAGAGCTGTTCATGAAACTAGCACAAACCAAGAAGATGCCATTTCCTTTTTTTTCAATATGTTTTTATTAAAAATTTCTGCCTCCTCCCCACCTCCCTTTTCCCTCCCCTTCCCCCCACTCCCCATTCCCCTCCCCCTCCCTCTCCAGTCCGAAGAGCAGTCAGGGTTCCCTGCCCTGTGGGAAGTCCAAGGTCCTCTCCCCCCTCCATCCAGGTCTAGGAAGGTGAGCATCCAAACAGGCTAGGCTCCCACATATAAGCTACATTTTTTTCTTTTTCTTTTCTTTTCTTTCTTTCTTTTTTCTTTTTTGCTGCTAATGCTGAATCAGGAAGACCTCTCTTAAAGGAGCCATGACACCCTTGCTTACCACCAGCAAATAGAGCCCATTGGAAAAAAAAATGTGGCTACCAAGAAACTGTGTTAAATCGTGTGTGTGTGTGTGTGTGTGTGTGTGTGTGTGTGTATCTAGAATTCATTTTTAAGTTTTCTCAGGTTTTATCTATCTGCTTGGAATTCCTGCCTTGTTCTATTCTGCTAAGCCACTGGCAGAAACAGCTTCTTTATTAACCAATGGCAATAAAACATAATCACAGCATACAGAGAGAAATCCCACCTTAATCTCCTAACACAGATTAAACTTTTTTTAAAACTAAATTTATGGCCTAAGGAGCTGGATCAGTGAATAAAGCATAAATACCAGAGTTCCCCAGAACCTACTAAAAAAGTGGGCAGTTGTGGCATTCTATGTTTAATCCAACACAGGATTTTAAAATGACACAGGATCCCGGGTATCTAGGTTCAGTGAGAGATCCTGCCTCAGTAAACACAGAATAGCACAGTTAAATACACATGTTGCCAACTTTGAGCCTATGCACAGACATAAGCATTCCTATACATACTAATAAATTGAATCTAATAATTTACAAATGAACATATAATTTAAAACATTAACTTGTAAAACATTGGTTTGTTTTATAAGCAACCTCAACCTGCTGCCTTCCTGGTGACCTTGCCCAGCAGCTGCTCACACCAAGTACACATGTTAAGGCGCTTCAATCTACCCACCACCTGCTGCCCAAGACCCGTCCCAAGCAGCCATGCACATAGGCATTTGTAACTCTCACCTGCCACCTGCCAGAGACTTTCCCCAAGCTTCTACACACTCATATCATCTCTGGTAAGAACTCCACAGCCCTACCCTGCTGCCATCTACTCAGAGGCCTTATAGGTGGCCTCTGTTAGTAATCACCCTTGCCCTCAGCACTACCATCTATCTGCTTGGGACATTACCCAAACAGCAGCATGTGTGGCCGGCAGGACCCCAGCAACCCTTGGTAGTCACTAAACTGGAATCACTTTCACCTCTTCATTCACAAATCAACACTAAGTGTCCAAAGGACTGAACTTCAGAAACCTGATCCAAAGCCAGCCACATTAGGGTAACAGCAAAAATACAGGACAGCAAAAGAACAGACATACGCCAAATTTCTCCAACCAGAAATCTTCATGGCCAGTACATACTGATCTTGAAACAGTATAAAATGCTAAGACAGACTTATGAATCCTCAAACACATTCATATAATCAACCATTATAAGTCATTACATTTGAAAATTAATAATATATGCTAACTTTATAACATGACTAAAAATAATATCAATTTGTTACAAGGGAAAGGATTGAAAACATCTTCCAATTATATATTTTGTTTCAGCTATTAACACACCACTAACCACTAAAAAATGCCCAAAGTTTAAAATAATTTCTTGAATGCAAAAGTCACCTATTCAAAAATTAACTAATCATAAGATGGAGCCTTTAGGATACTTAATATTTAAGTTAAAATTTATTTAAAAAACATTCTAAATGATACAAGTATAGTGACATATTAAATTATTTTATAGGTTAGATATCATTACAAACATTCACTTTTAAAATATATTTATTAATATTATAATTTGAGCAAACTAAAAATTTCTTTTCTCTACCTTCTTTATCTGAAAAAGATTAGACGTTGCAAGCTAGAACTCTGTCTCTCAATGTCACTATCCAAAGAGTATCCAAGTTCAATCAAAACAAACATAAATGTTTCTTAGGCTGTTTAAATTCCTTTTCTAAACATATGAGCTGCCAGAAAAAAATATAATTAAGAACAAGACCGATAAAATGGATAGATAGACTAGACACATATAATAAACATTTTAAAGGTGATTGACCGGTAAATCCATATGTCTAGAACAACTCCCAGATGTCTGATCCACACCCATCATCTTCCTTTGTCATTAATAATGTCAGTCAAAACTGAAACAAAAGTTTTACTTTTGATTTATTTTCCCTAGGGTCTATTCTTTGTTTAAAAAGTACATTTTTTTTCAAAAAATATTAAGCTGAATTGAAAGAATTGGTTCTTCATACAACCACCATGATTGCTACACAGGACATGTGTCATTTTAGCTTTTAAGTAATCAGTCAATTGATTTTCAGTTTCTTAAATGCTTGAAATATGCCTTGAAATATGTAATTTTCAGAGTGTTCTTTGTTCTATAGTAGCATGATAATTCCATTTTTTAGTCTTCAGCTTAGCTTCCATTTGCAAGCAAAAATAAGTAGTTGTAGGGAGTCCATTCTCTTCTTAGGCAGGTCACAAAACACATAAGTTTTATACTTCTCTAATTCTAATAGACCATGAATTACAATCCTCATTATTATTTTATATAGCCCTTCAAAAATCCAACTTTATGTGATCCAATGCCTTCTTTGTAATTATTTGAAGAGCTCTTGGAGACACAGTTGGATATATTATATTTACCTTGCCTGTATCGGGTTTGCTCCCTGCTGGTGCTTCAGTACCCTTCTGCCTACACAGTCTTTCAGAAGACATTTTTGACAGCAGTAAATTCCAGTGCATGCAGTATAAACCCTGTGCAAAATGAGACTCGCATGCAGCACTAATGCCTTTCATTGCATACAGCTTGCATGGGCACTAACATCAGAGCTCATCACCAGCTAAGCACCAGTAATTGTGATGTAGCATCTATTAGAAAAAGGCTGAACCCCCAACATATAAAATACAATGAGAACCTACACCCCAGAAAAAGACGTTAACACCAAACCCTTATATGCCATAATATAAATGTTAATGCATAGAAGAAACTTGTGGCACTACTTAATACATTAATAACTTTTTACTACATTTGGGGTCTTTGGCCTTACTACACACTGGGGAATAAAACCCAACTGAGTCTTTGCTTTTGACCTTGAATCTGAAGAAACACTGATATTTTGTAATAAAGGGTTGCCCTCCCTACATGGATGCTATGGACAGAATGTGGGTCCTCTAAAAGGCAGAAATCATTCTTAACCACTGAACCATCCATCTCTTTACTCTCCCAATTTTATATTTTATAATATGGAATCATAACAGATAAAACTGATTTCTTGTTCATGAGCCCTGGTCAAAGAAATTGTACATTTGAGCCATCATCTTAGCTGTCACTATGTATCACCTTAGTCCTATCTTCTGAGCTTTCTGAATTCAAAGTCTGATGCCAAACTGATTTTAAAGTAAAGTGTAAAAGGGACCATCTATGATAAACTAAATAAACAAAGGTCTGTGTGACATGGTGTGCCAAGGATATATGTTATGTGAAGCACCTAATGTATTTCCTTAGAAAGAATCACTGTTGCTTTGAATTCAAGAAGAAAACAAATCTACTCATTTTTTAGCTAGGATAGACAATGATGAGTTTCACAAAGAAATGCTTGTTCATTTCCATATCATTTTATCTTGCTTGCACTCACTCCCCCACCATCCTTCCTCACTCCTCCACGCTCACCAGTCCAATTTCTCCCCCAAATCAGTTCCCTTCAAAAAGAAAAATTTTAAGAAGAAAACAATAAATCAAAAGTCTAATCACATGGACTTCCTAAGACAGAACACCAGTTTGGTCTTAATTGCCCAATGTCTTTCCAAGGGAGAAATGCCTCTGAACACAAGGTCTTCAGGGCCATATTGTCCACCTGCAACAAAAGGGTTTTCAGGAAACAAAACTTTCCTTATTAAAATTAGGGTGGTCCAAAACGGGTCCTCAGACTTTCTCTCCAGACCATGCTGAGTAAAGTTAAATAAGTTAAAACTGAGTTTACCAGACATCTTCCTTCCTTCTCACCTGTGATTAAATCTGATGTTATCACTGAGAGCTTTAGAACAAGACAAGATGTCCCTGTTTTTACTTTTTTCTCTTTTCTCACTGTTTTAATGAATCTGGGGGTTCTCAACCAATCACCAGAATTGTCTGTCTTTTTGACTCTGGATATGTATGCTACCAGCTGACCATTTTTCTTCTCATTGCCTTTCAGCCCCTGAGTTTTGAAAGCAAGAAAAGCTATACTCTGAAGGTGGAAGGAGCCAATCCTCACCTGGAGATGCGTTTTCTGAACCTTGGCCCATTTCAGGACACGACCACCGTGCACATCAGTGTGGAGGATGTGGATGAGCCGCCTGTGTTTGAACCTGGCTTTTATTTCGTGGAGGTGCCTGAGGATGTGACGATTGGAACAACCATACAGATTATTTCTGCCAAGGACCCAGATGTGTCCAACAACTCAATCAGGTTTTCCCATAGATTTCACGTTGTCTTTATATCCTGGAATTTTTCTTTACCTTTTATGCAAAGTTCTGGTATTTTCTCCCTTCTTTTTTCCTCTTTAAATCCCTCCTCTGGAAATTCTTTTCTGAGATTTTTGTTGTTGTTCAAATAACATAATAACATCATGTAATTGGAAAATTAAATGTCATTATATCCTAAATTCACTTTCATTTAGCTCAAATATACACATATGCATACCTTTAATTCTCAATCATGGCTCCACTTCTACTTGGTCTTTGGTGATTTTGGAGCCTGTCCTAAGCATTGAAAACACTAAAGTCAGAATCTCTGGTCTTCACCCACAAAAATGCTAATATCAGCCTCCAAGCTTTAGTAACCAAAAATGTACCCAGGTACTGCCAAATGTTTTGGAGCAGTGATATGAACAGCCTAAGAGAGGACCCACCAATACAAAACAACCTCAGTCACACACAAATGTCAAAATCTTCAAAATCACTCCTCATTTCAACTTTAGTATTCTCTTTTTAAGTTAAGTACAAAGAAATGAGTTTTGTTGTGGCATTTTTATGTCTTCATACTTTGTTCTTATTCCTCTCCCTCCATAATGACCTTTACCCCATTTTTTAGGTTCCCTTCTGCCCCCACAAATGGCCATCCTTTCTACTTTCATGTCACAGAAATTCTACTATCCTATTTTCCCCTCAAGATATCCTACTTATGGTCTTTTTATGTCCTACACAGACACACACACACACACACACACACACACACGTGTGTGCATATACACAAACATATATGTACATTCCACAACACCACATATCTGAGAAAACATGGTGGAGTCTGGTTTACTTTGCTTAGCATTGTGTTCTATTTCATCCACTTTCCTGAAAATGCCAGGACTTCATTTTTCTTTCTTCATGGATGAACAAAATACCACTGTGTGTATTAGCCACATATTCTATATCTACCCATCTGTTGATAGATGTCTAGGCTGGTCCTACTACTTAGCTATTATGAGCAGAAGAGCAACAAACCTGTTTGTACAAGTATCTCTGCGCCTGGAGTATGTGGGCCTGAGTCCTTTGGGTAAATAACCAGAACAGATAGAGCTGGGTCACATGGTCGTTCTATTTTGGAGGAACCCCCACACTGATATAGGAGCAGCTGCAGATTACATTTCCACCAGGAATGTCTAAAGGGGCCTCTTTTTTCTGCATCCCAACTAGTATTTTCTTGTTTGTTTTCTGGAGAGAGATGCAATCTCAAGGCAGTTATAATTTGCTTTCTTTGATGGTTAAGAGTATTGAGCACATTTTCAAACAGTTATTGCCTGCTTTTATTTCTTCTTTTAAGAACTGTCAGATCAGGTTATTAGCCCATTTTTCAACTTGCATGATTTGTAGGAAGTACTGGTATTTAATTTTTGCAGTTCACTGTGTATTCTAGGCATTGATCTCCTATCTGATGCACAATTCGCACAGATTTATTCCTTTCCAGGTAGCATCTATTCTCCATGATGAATTCTTTTGGCTTACAGAATCTGCTTGAGTTCATGGAATTATATTTGTCAGTTTTCAGAATTATGTCCTGTGTAGTTAGACTCCTTTCTAGAAAGATCTTACCTATACCTGTATCTTGAAACACATTGTCTGTATTTTCCACTCAAAGTTTCAAGGTTCCAGGCCATATGTTAAGATCTTTGATCCACTTGAAGCTCCTTTGTGTAAGGCGTGAGAGACATGGCTCCAGCTTCGTCGTTCAGTGTGTGAATATCCAGCTTTCTCAGCATCACTTATTGAAGAGCTTGTGCTTTTTCCAAGAGATGACTTTAACAACCCCGAAAAAAAATAGGTGGCTGCAACCGTTTGTGTTTATTTCTGGGTTCTAAGTGATCTTTGGGTATATAGCCATAGGTTCCCTCCAATGCTCAGGGAACATGGAGGAAGAGGGGGACAGGTAGAATTTAAGAGCTGGAAGACGTGATGGAGTGTTGAGGAAGGTTGTCGTCTAAGCATAGCCTGGCAGTTTCATGCTTGAGTGACAGCAGTTATGACTACCTGCAGAAGACAGGCACAGCCTACATCTTACCATGGAAATGGGCCGGCTCATGAGGCCTCACCCCTCTCTCTACAAATCTATAAGCAGTTTATGATTGCTGGAGGAGGAGAAACATTTTCTTCAGAGGTTTAGGCACTGGTGAGATGCCTCTGTTCCTGTAAGCAATCCTTATAAAAACTCATTGGGTACTCCCAAATCAAAGAACACTTCTGGCACCAATCGACTAATGAACAAAACAACCAATAAATAAATAAATAAATAAATAAATAAAAATCCCCAGACATGAAGTAGAAGAGGGACTAGTTGGGAAGAGGAAAAAGATCAGGAGGGCTGAGAGGACAAAAGAATGTAACAGGAAGTGGGTGTGATAAAAATACATTGCATACATCTATGAAAGCATCACATTGAAGCCCATTGTTATGTAATTATGTATAACAAATGCTAATAACAGCAAAGACTCTTAAATAGGTAAAGCAATCCTAAAGTGCAGGGTTGGAGGTATCACAACTCCCAACATTAAACAACTATAGAATGATACTTTGTATAGTTACTTGCAGGGAGTCCCTGATCCCAAACACTAATTAAAACCAAGTAGGAACATATTATATACCATATATTTCTTTATATTATAGAAAAAAAACAGGCACAGAAACGTTTCCTAAGGTCAGTGTCTTTGATGGCAGACAGGTTGGTCAGAGAATTCTCTATACTAAGCACCATCCTCCATCTCTGTCCCTCCAAGGTCTGCTTTGCTACAGAAGATTCCAACTGAGATGCTACCCACTCAAGACTGGAGAATTACTCTTAGAAGCTTGGCTGTTTCCAGTCATCTCTAGAAGCTGATAGACAGGTTGACACCTCAACCTTCCATAGCCACTGCCAAGCCTCTGAAGCCAGATTCACAAAGATCAGAACTCCAAGGCTGTTTGAGGCCATCTGTCCCGTTAATTGTTAAAAGTCTCACAGTAAAATGAATCTGGAGCCTCGGTACAGATAAAACATTTTGAACATACCCCCATTTATCAAGCCCTTTCTGTCATCTGGCTACTTCCCTCATCTGGTGCCATTTTGTATTTAATGAAATTGTGTTTTTGGAGTTTAACTGGTTTTCTCCAGAGAATAACTCTACCAGGGGAAAATCTGCTTTCTCTGACTAACTAGTAAACACATTACATGTTCAAGCATCGAAATGGCTAAAAGTGGTTTTAGTGCTTTAATTTAATAATAAAAAACAGCAAATCTTTCTGAGTTATACTTTGTAAATTTATATTTCAACTTTAGTCTTTTTGTTGTAAAACTACATAAGTGAAGCATAATGTCCCCATAACCATCACAACACAATGAAACGGATACATTTCTATTTTCAGAAAAGCATGATTGTATCTTTGTGATCATGACTTATTAATTATATAACTATTATTTTGTGAGATAGTAGTTTTGCTGTCAAAGAGGGTAATGTGGGACATTAATAATACAGGTGTTAATACAGAATAACACCTCGTGGCCGGGAATGAAGCCAGTGTGAATGGAATGGAAAGGAGATACACGTTCTAACGTGGACTATGGACTGGGCAGTATATTTCCACATGCTCTCCCAGATTCTGACTGCGGACGACCTCTATGGAAACAGAGTCTGATTAGGTGTCACACTAATAAGTAGCAAATAAATCAGGAGACTAAATGCAGTCAGTATAAAAGTATGTGTGTCTGCATACGTGTGCACGCGTGCGCACACACACACACAACTTCACAGGGACTATCTGGGATTCAGTACTACAGCCATTATCTTAAGCCATCTCAGCAGGGCAGTGGGGAGAGAAAAGCATTCATATTTCAAGATGCACTTGTGACTGCAGCAAACAAAATGAAGGAACAGAAAAATGTCACTTCAAATAGGCCCTTTGAAGAGACATCTGTCAGCATGTGCACACTGAGGCTAAAACAGGGTCCACTGGCTGCTCTGGGGAATAGCTCTATATCTTTAGGGGAAAAACTGGCAAAAACAGGGTTCCAGGTGTAGAGTAAAAAGACAAGGTGTCATGTACACAATTTCTCCTCAAATAATAGAGTTTACAGTGGTAGATATAAGGTCCTTGGCTGACTCTGTGTCATCCCACAGAAGCATGGAATTGCCTCTAGGTTCACAAGAACATAAAGGATCCCAGATTCTCAGAGATCTCAAAAGGAAAATTAATGAAAAGTCAGCTTTGTGGCTCTTATTTGCTAAGCTATTTGGAATTGCTTTCCCCTGTGAACAGTTCTCCAAAGTATTCATAATATCCTCATTTTAAGATGCCAGTTAATTGGAGGGAAGAGCTGGAGAGACGGCTCTGTGGTTAAGAGTTCTTGCTGATTCATCATGAGCACCAGAGTTCAGACTCCATCACCCATGAAATAATCTCTAGGCAGCCTACAAATGCCTGCTAACTCCAGTTCCCAATGGATCTCACACCCTCTATATGAACACAAGTGTATACATCTGCACACAAACATGCAAATACCTTTACATAGACCAACACACAAAAATATTATTTAAAATTTTTTTAAATGAAACCGTTTTAAGTTTAATTTGTATATTATGCTACATAGCTAACATACAATTTTCTTATAAATATTTAATAATTTGGATCATTAAAAGCAAAACGCATACTAAACAGCCTCCCAAACCAACCTATCATCTAAAGTTAAAATACTACACATTGAAGGCCATGTAAGGTTTTTAGAAGATTATTACGGGCTGGACGGTGATGGCGCATGCCTTTAATCCCAGCACTCAAGAGGCAGAGGCAAGTGAATCCCTGTGAGTTTGAGACCAGCCTGGTCTACAAGAGCTAGTTCTAGGACAGCTAGGACTGTTATTCAGAGAAACCCTGTCTCAAAAAAACCAAAAAAAAATATTTAAAAAGGTTATTAGATTATTAGGATTTATATAATCTCCTTTCTAAAAAGATGATGCTGTACTAAGATATGTGCCAGACCTTATTCACTTGTAATTCACCAAATACTATAGATTTAATTGTTTGCATATGAGAACTACAAAGTTTAGATCCATCCTAACATTGATAAATACTCAAAAAATAGTAATAAAAAAAACTCCAGTCAGGGGGATAGTGAGCCATTTAGCAACTAAAAGCAACGTCTGCTGGTATGGAAACAGCCTGACCTCCTGTGCCATCCTGGGGTGTGTGTGTGTGTGTGTGTGTGTGTGTGTGTGTGTGTGTGTGTGTGTGTGTGTGTGTGAATCCAGCCATCCTGCTCAGGACAGAGAAGAATGTCCTCATCCAAGCAGCCAAATGTCAGCGCTATCTGCCCAAGGCAGCTTTGCATATGTGTGCTAAGAATATTCTGTTCGTAATAGGCGAGAATGTTACAGTTGGAGACAGGAAAACTGCATATAGGCTTCACTACTAGGCCCCAATTTCCTTGTTTTCCATCTGTATCTGTACTTTCAATTTGTTCTCCTACACCCTAGAAATTGGCCCAGTGCCCCATTCAGAGAAATAAAGGCCATTATTCCCTCACTGTAGTCTAGCTTGGGAAATTGAAGAGGGGATTCTACTTGATGAGAGAAGCTCCCTAAGGCAGGCTCCTACTGTGTCGACCAGGCAGTGCTGTCAGGGGTCCTGTGACTTGGTTATTTCTGTCACTCCATTTTCCATGCCATCTGTGACATTTGCTGTGGTGGGGTAGCTCTCTAGTTCCCCATGGGTTCTTCTCCCCCAGCGATATGCCTACAGCCTGGAGAGCTGCCATCCAGGTCATGCTCTGGTGACCAAATGTGGGGCTTTTCTTGTGTCTCCAGGCTGAAAGATTAGACTACCGTTAGCCAACCAGTACTTCTATTTTCTGAAAGAAATTCAGCTCTTAAGGCAGCTGATAAACTTTGAAGCTAAGTCACAGGTGTATTCAGAAGAAACTACCATAGCCCAGCTCATTTTAAAATGAGTATTGTAAATACAAGGTCATTTTTATTAAAGAGTTAACCATTTGTTATCATGTCTCATGAAGAAGTAAAACTGTGTTCTAGGGCAGTCTTCTACAATCCATATGTCAATAAAGCATTGGTAGGTGTTGCAAAGGGGTCAAAACCTGAAGCTGAACTCCCTAGATTTGATTCCTAGTAGTGTGACCTTGGATAAGTGACTTAACCTCTTAAGCCTCTTGATTGTCTGATCTATAAAACAGAAATAATAATAATGGCTCTTCCTGCTTTTCTCTCCCGGTGTACAGACAGGGCTTTGCCTCTCTCCTCCTCTCTCTCTCCCTCCTTTTCTCTCTTCTCTCCCTCCCTCCCTCCTTCCCTCCCTCCCTCTCTCTTTCCCTTTCTCTCTTTTATTCCTTTTTAATAAACATTTATGGCTAAAAAATAATAATAATGCCTACCAGTGGTGTTACTTGTATGCTAAATGACTCACTACAGTCAATGTTTTAAGCAAAGCCTAGCAAATAATAAATGTTTGTTAAACAGGATAACCTGCAGAGAGGTTAGTTGACTTCCTTAAATTCCCTATTATGACTTAAGAAGTCATAACAGAAGTTATTCCCTCTGAATTCATAACTGAAGTTACTCCAATTTCTTTGACTCTTACTCATCTGCTCTTTTTAAATCCTAAGTCTCTGAATAGCAATCGTGAATCTCTACAGAAATGTATACACTTGAAGCAAAATGTTTTGTAGAGCGATAGATGGTAGATAGATAGATAGATAGATAGATAGATAGATAGATAGATAGATAGATAGATGATAGGTAGATAGATGATAGATAGATAGATAGATAGATAGATAGATAGATAGATAGATAGATAGATGATAGATAGATAGATGATAGATAGATAGATGATAGATAGATAGATAGATAGATAGATAGATAGATAGATAGATGATAGATAGATAGATGATAGATAGATAGACAGATAAAGTTTTTCTTACATTAATATTTACCCTAACTATATGTTATAATTTGGCATGCACATATCTCACTCCACTTCATTTTATTTCAATACTAATCATATGAGCTATATTCATTTCACACCTCACCAAGCTGAATTGTGAAAAACACTGCACTTCAAGTTATTACTATCAAAATTACAGTTTCAGCAGAGAGACGCTTCAGTGGCTAAGAATGCTCACTCTTCTTGAAGAGAACCCAAGTTTGGCTCCCAGCACTCACATTAGGTGGCTCACTGCTGCCTGTTAACTCGACCTCTGGGAGATCCAATGCCTTCTCTTGGCACATTTCCCCCAAAGACACACACACACACACACACACACACACACACACACACACACACACATAACTCAAAATAAATTAAAAATAAAGTTTTTAGAAAATTGCAATTTCTCCACCTCAACAACTTTAAGACAAAGACTGCTATTTCTGTCAACTTTTATTAAAGTTTTGAACTCAATATTTTCCCTGGCCTCTATTTAAAAGCAATCTGTAAGAACAGTGCAGCTATAACGCCATTGAGATGGTTTAACTCTTAGTTGAAAGTGACTTAATTGCTATAAATTTTTGTTTGCTTACCTGAGGATTAGGATAAATTTCCAAAGCTATGAGAATGTTGAAAAAAGCTGTGTTAGATGCATAGTAATGTGACCGCTGTAGACACACTTCAGCTATTATATCTACTGGCCTTTGAATAACTAGCCACTTCTTTATTTTGAACACTAACTCCTTATTCTTTTTCCCAATTTTGGAGTTTTCTTTCATCTCGTGATTGTTTCCTTTGCTACGCAAAATCTTCAGTTCAATGCAGTTTCTTTTTTTGTTTTTTTGTTTGTTTGTTTTTTGTTTTTTTTTTTGTTTTTTGTTTTTTTGTTTTTGCTCTTTCTGCTTCTGTGCTGTTTGGATTATATCCAAGACATCACAGCCAAGACCAATGTTGAATAGTTTTCTTTTGGTAGATTGATTTTCTGACCTTAAGTCTCTTCTTCATTGGAGCTGATTATTGTGAAAAGGGTAAGGCACATCTGTATGTGGACAGGCAGTTTTCCAAACACCAGCCATCAAGGACAGTTCTTTCACACCATTATGTGGTCTTGTTATCTTAACAAAAATCCAAAGAATTGAGGGGAATGCTGTAGGTTTCCAGGCAGGGAAGCAAACCACGAAAAGATGAAACTGAAAACTTGGTGCAGAAAGACTTCTCAACCAGGATTGAGGCTTTGGGGAGTCTGCAGCCAGGTGGTTCATTGTCAGCATATTTAAAACACAGTACAATTTGGGGAAAAAAAGTTTCCCGTTGTAATATAATTCCCGGTGCAGAAGGAAGCATGATTACATCAAAACTTGACTTGCGGTACATGTCACTTCTTCCAAGAATATGGGTTCTAAAGACAGGTTACTAGCTTAAGGGCCTAGGGAAGGATCTGACCTTGTTTGGGTCCTACAGCTATTTGGGCTATTAGCCACTTCTGGTCCTAGTTGTAGAAGCATGGGGAGCCCCGGATGTAAGGGTAACTAAGATTACTAACCACCCTCGTCCTGGTTGTAGAAGCATGGGGAGCCCCGGATGTAA
>NC_022013.1:18921106-18925554 GCF_000317375.1 Microtus ochrogaster
CATCCTGGTTGTAGAAGCATGGGGAGCCCCTGGATGTAAGGGTAACTAAGATTACTAACCACCCTCATCCTGGTTGTAGAAGCATGGGGAGCCCCCGGATGTAAGGATAACTAAGATTACTAACCACCCTCGTCCTGATTGTAGAAGCATGGGGAGCCCCTCGATGTAAGGGTAATTAAGATTACTAACCACCCTCATCCTGGTTGTAGAAGCATGGGGAGCCCCGGATGTAAGGGTAATTAAGATTACTAACTACCCTCGTCCTGGTTGTAGAAGCATGGGGAGCCCCTGGATGTAAGGGTAACTAAGATTACTAACCACTCTTGTCCTGGTTGTAGGAGCTTGACATGGCCTGGTCCAATAGATAATGCAGACCCGCAGGCTATTGATCACCTCCAATTCCCAGCTTTCTGGAAAAACAGATTATATATCCTTCCCTTTGAAAGAACAACCCTAAATGCTAATATCCTGGGTTCCCTGGAGATCTGTGGGCAAAAGCACCGTATATGCATTTATTTCTAAGTTTTCACCCCAATTCATTCCCTTGATCAATGTCTTTATTGCTATCAGCATATGACAGTTTTAATTACTTTTGCTTTGTATTGTATTTTGATGCCAGGACAAATAACAGTATTTTCAGAAATACCAGAGTACCTAAACAAATAATTTTTCAGAAGAAGATACACAAGAACCTTGCAAATGTACCAGGTGAGGGGACAGGGAGAGCTCAACATAACCAACCTTCAGGCAAATACAGCTTTAAACCACAATGAGATGGCATTACATCTATTAGAATGCCTTGTCCCCCAGAATTGAAAAATAACAGAGCATTCAGAAAGTGGAAACTTTGTACCATGTTGGGTGAGGATATAAGTTAGCACAGCCATTTTGACAGTGTAGTGATTACTGAAAACTAGAATGGTCAAATGATCCAGTTGTCTTGTTTCTGGGCATATATCCAAAGGAATTACAATCAGCCTGTAGAAGAGTCACCTTCATTTCCATGTTAACTGCCGCATTAGTCACAAAGCCAAGATATGGAAACAACCTGAATGCTCAGCAATAGACGAATGGATTTTTTAATCTGGCATTTTATACATACACAAGAGAATACCACTCAGCCTTTAAAAATAAGGAAATTCTGTCATTTGTAGCAACACAAATGCATCTAGAGAACGTGATACTGCGTGAAATAAGCCAGGCACAGAAAGGCAAATACCCATGATCTTAGTTAAATGTGGACTCTAAAATGTTAAACTGATTTTTAAAAAAAAAATGGTGGATATCATAGTATAAGGACAGCAATGCTGATGGACAGAGAAGGGGAATGTTTCGGTAAAGGGAAACAAAGTTCTAGATAGACAAGAAGATATGGTGATCTATTATACATATGGTAACTAGTTAATTATATATTCTATACTTCAAAATTGTAGAAAATTGGATTCTAAATGCTCTTGTCACAAAAAGTAATATGTGAAATGATGTATGTGTTAATTAGTTTGATATTTTAATACCACAAGATATATATATATACTGTGTATATACTATATACACAGCTGGGTGGTGGTGGCAAACGCCTTTAATCCCAGCACTCGGGAGGCAGAGTGAATTTCTGTGAGTTCATAGCCAGCCTGGTCTATAAGAAATAGTTCTAGGATAGGTCCCAAAGCTATAGAGAAACCCTGTATCAAAAAATGAAAACATAAAAACGAACAAACAAAAGAAATATTATACTATATCCTAAACTACATAATTCTCAATAAAAACAAATTGCTAACCTTTACCAAGGAGTACAATGATAGTTCTCAGTCACAGCTAATTATCAAAATGTCTCATTTTTAAACGTCATGATGCCTGACCTTACCTCCATCTCCCAAGACAGCAAACAGATGAGAGAATACAGATGAATGGAGGGAACCAGGTGGCCAAATCAGACTGAAGAATAATTACAGTTCTTACTCACAACCTAATCCACTAAAGACTCAAAAGATAGAGCAACAGCAAAAAGAGTCATGTAATTCTTCTTTTGCAGAAGATGAAAGCTGTCTGGTTTAAGTGCCTGTAACTACCCTTCTTTTCCTAAATAAAATGCACATTGGTCCATACTGAACATACATGGTGGAAACAACAGAGAAGGCTTGTGGCCTGAACCAAAAAGGGCCTTTGTTTTAGTACAACGTCTGCTTATGATGCCCTTTGAATGCTGAAAGTCATATGATAGTTTCCAGAAGCTTATCCATTGGAAATTCACGAAACTCAGTTTCATTTATAACTGGCAATGAAATAGACCTGCTCTATCCTGCTAAAAGCAGGATATATATATGGAATCTTTAGCTAGTAAGTTCTGTCAGTTGGGAGTTAAATCATTACATGTCTACGAGCTGGGAAGGCCAGGAGCAAACCTTTCCTTCCCAACAGCGACAACAGTTCTAGGAGCAGAACCACATGACTGCAGTAGCTTTGCTTTTTCAAGTTCCAGCATTTAAGAACTTAGTTGAATGCCAAGCACATATAAATAGAGGCTGATATTAAGGGCGCCACAAAACTCTTGGAGCAGTTTTAGTCTTTAAATAGCAGAATTGATTTCTGTGTACATTGAAGCTGCCATAAGGCCCTCAATACTCTGTTTAGTTCATTTTTTCAATAAGATACTTGAAATTGTGAAAAACAAGTTTCTCAAGCATGATAAAACCCTCAGTGTTCCACATATTCACAACTCAGAGGTGACTGAACCACCTTTAACACAGTGTATATACTCATTTCTCTCCTGTACTATGTTCTCATGTTTATTCAAGTGAAAAATAATTACATATTCCGTATCTTTGCAGATACTCCATTGACAGAAGCAGCGACCCTGGGAGATTTTTTTATGTTGACATTACAACGGGTGCTCTCATGACTGCAAGACCACTAGACAGAGAGGCGTTTTCTTGGCATAACATAACAATCCTTGCTATGGAAATGAGTAAGTAACCTAATTTATTTGTCTCCACAAAGTTACAAAACCTAAAGGTATAGAAAGTGAAAGTTTCTAGACCTTATAATAAACAAATGTTCCACAGGAGAAACTGAAATTATATGCTATACAAATATATGGTCATGTGATTTGGTCTACTGTTCATTTTTTGGTTTAGGGACATCCTTATTTGAGCTCAGTTTTGGTTTTGTTTTTATGCAAGTACCAGCTAGTAAATCCTGTGTCTGTCAGGAGTTGGGTCATCACATGTTTATGATTGAGAAGGCCTGGAGTAAAGCTCACATCACTGATACCAAGTCTAAGGAGCAGAACCATGAAACTTCACCATTTCTGTTTTTCAAGTTTCAGATTAGCTAGAAAGTCCCATCTTAGAACTACCTTTGCTATATCCCTAAAGTGCTAGTAAACTTTGTTTCCATTTTGTTTTGATTCTCTGATTTCTTCAATAACCCAATGACTATTAAGGAATATATTGTTTAATTTCATATTTCTATGGCTTCTCCTAATTTAGATTTTTAGGTTTTGTATTACATTATAATCTGATGGCAGAAATGACTTTGAGTTTGCTTTTTTTATTTGCTAAAACTTTTACTGTAACGTAACTTGATTTTAGAGAAAGTCCCATAAGTTGATAAAAAAATATATATTCTACACGTGTGAAATATTATATAAGTGTCTATAGGGAGGCTTAACTCTGAAGTTTCTTTAGTTTCTTGTTTTAAAGATGATCTCTTACAGTGGAGCAATAATGTCACTCACTGTCATTATATCTGGGTCTTTCTGTCTTTTTATGCCCAATAATGTTTGTTTTTATGAAATTATATATATCAATATTGAAGGCATATATATATTTACAATCATTTTTGAGACAGAGTCTCACTGTGTAGCCCTGTCTTGGCCTAGGACTCAATAGGCAGAGAAGACTACCCTCAAACTCAGAGAAATCTGCCTGCCTCTGTTACCCATATGCTAGGATTAAAGGCATTCACCACCACAACTGGCCACAACAACTGGGTCTTCTTAAGTGATTTTTCTTTTTGCTAACTGGTGTGACCTTATTTACCTCTTCTAATTAATCCTAAGGTATTCTTCAGCTATTCTTAATTGTTTCTGGATTTGTTAGGTGTATCCTATCATTTTCAATCTGTGACATGAGGTGTGCTTCTTGGAAAGAAAAAACAGTCATGTCTTGTTTTTGATCCAACCAGCTAGTTTCTATCTTTTAATAGAAAAGTTAAAACTATTTACCTTTAATTTTTTAGAAAGGTTTTCTGATTCCTCTAAGTTTGTTTCACTGTTTTCCTCTTTAGTTTTAGCACTGATGTTTCTCTCTCTCCTATGAATACAGTGATCTTCTGGTTTACTGTGTTATACATGACTGGTTATTTCCCAGTTCACTTTGTTCATTTATTCCTCTCACAAAATGTTTTCTTTCCTGAGCTCTCAAGTTTTTTTTTTTGTTTTTGTTTTT
>NC_022013.1:18925654-18934520 GCF_000317375.1 Microtus ochrogaster
TTTCTCTGTGGCTTTGGAGCCTGTCCTGGAACTAGCTCTGTAGACCAGGCTGGTCTCGAACTCACAGAGATCCGCCTGCCTCTGCCTCCCGAGTGAGCTCTCAAGTTTTTGACTGTGTTTCTTTCTTCCATGTGTAGTATTCCTCTAAGACCCTTCTGTAGGTAGTGTGGGTTTAGTGGTAAAAAACTGTTTTACCACCCAATATGCTCTTTTCACTTATTAAACAATAACTTTGCTGAATATAGGCAATCTCAGTTGGCAGTTATTTAGTTTCTAGACTTAAATATTCCATGTTTTCCTGGCTTTGGGGCCCTCTAACAAAGAAGATGTAATTCTGATGTCTTTGCCTTTTTTGAGTTATTGCAGCCTTTTGTTATTATGTAGTTTTAGCATTGTAACTATGATAATAGATTCTTTTCTGGACATGACAATTCCGTGTTTGAATGGTGTTGAAGCTTAGATGTTAATTTCTTGGAAAGTTCTGCTATAATTTCATTGGCTAGGTTTTCTATGCCTTTAGATTGTACCTCAGCTCTTCCTACCTATAAATTCTCCATGTTTGAGAGTCCTTGAAAGTGGTAGTTGTGTTCATTTATTTCATTACTTATGTCTAAATACAGTCTTTCCTCAACTTCATCTTCAAATTCCTTTGTTTGGAGACAGGGTTTCTCTGTGTAACTAGCTCTCCTGGAACTCACTCTAAGACCAGGCTGGCCTCAAACTCAAAGAGATCCTCCTGACTCTGCCTCCTAACTGCTAAGAGTAAATATGTGTGCCATCACAAGCCTTTCAATTCTTGATATTCTTTATTCTGCTTAATCTAGTTAACTGGTGATGATTTTCACAGTGTTTACATATTGAGTTTTCATTTCCAATAATTGTTCAGTAGTGTTTTTGTATGTTTGTTTTTGTTTGTTTGGTTTTTGTTTTTGTGATATTTTTGAGACAGGGTTTCTCTGTAAAACAGCGTACCTGTCCTGGAAGTCACTCTGTAGACCAGGCTGGCCTTGAGCTCAGAGATCCACCTGCCTCTGCCTCCTGAGTGCTAGGATTAAAGGCATGAGTTGTTTGGGTTTTTTGTTTCTCAAAATATTCATTTTCTTACTGAATTCCTCATCCATGATACTTTATTATCCAGACTCTGGGCATTCATCTGCTTGTTTGTAACCTCTTACAAAATGCTTATTGGAATTTCAATGGTTTCAATATTGCTGGACTCAGTTTAATAACATATTATCTTTAGCAGAGACATGCCACCTACCTTTTCATATTTGTGTTTATGTTTTGTGACTTGTCTATCTGTCAGTACAGATATACTTTCTAGTTTATTATTAGGTTTAGAAAGCTCAATTCAGGGCTCAATTCCAATACCACTCAAGAGAATAAAATAACTAAGAAGCCATTTTGATAATACCAAGACTAAATCAAAGCTGATACAAAAATAGTCTTAAAAATAGTCATACTCAACTACTTTATCACTAATGACCATAGACAAGTAAGTAGAACATTTAATGTAGAGTAAGCTATAGGCTTAGAAAGTAATTTGCTTAAGGCTAGCAAGATGGCTTGGCCAGTGAAGACATTTACCACAAAAGCCTGAGTTTGATCCGTAAGATCCACATAAAGTTGAGAGGAGGGAACTGAATCTACAAAGTAGTCCTCTGACCTCCACACACATGCACATATGCATACACATGCTAACACACATTCATGCACATGTGTGTACACACACAATTTTAATTAATTAGCTAAAAAATAATAAATTAAAGAAATAGAGGGGGATGAGGAGAAAGATAAACCAATGATGTTGAATAAAAGAAAAGAGGAAAGAATATTAGGAAGAGGAAAAGAAAAAGTAAGGTATTCTTGAAATACTACTGTACAGAAAAGAAAAATAGAGAGAGCTGGGGAGTTGGCTCAGAGTTAGGAGCACTCGTGCAGAGGATCCAGGTTCCATTCTCAGCTCCGCATGAGGCCTCACAACCATCTGTAGCTCCAGTCCCAGACATCTGACAATCTCTTCTGAACTGCACAGGCACCAGGCACGCACGTGGTCCACTTACATGCAAGCAAAACCTCCATACGCATAGTAAATTTTTAAAAAGAAAAATACACAAACAAAACCAGATAACATTACAAGAGAAATGCAAATCATAAATGCTTCTTTTAAAAATAATAATGAGCTAGTGAGAGGGCTCAGCAGTTAAAGCACTGGCCACACTAGCTTGTTGACCAGTGTAAACTAGAACCCACATAAAGGTGAAAGTACAGAACGGACTGCATACATGAGCAGTGGTATGGACACCCACTCATACACATGAAATACCATAATTTTGAACAAATAAATAATTAAATACTAAAAGTATAGCAAAAAGAGAAAAACCCTAATTGAGTGGAGGAGAAGAAAGAAAAGGAGAAAGGAGGGAAAGGAGGCGAGAAAGAGGAAGAAAAAAAGAAGAGGAAGAGGAGGAAGAAGAAATAATTTTTTGACAGCAAAAACCTGAAGCAGCTTCTTCCCAAAACATAGAATTTTGGAGTTTGCAGGCAAGTGGAGAGCAGTCAGTTGGAATTTCCTATCCTTCCTAAGGTTCACCTTGTTGTTAAATCTGAACCCAGGAATTGTCAGTTATCCCAGACAGGGCTGTATTTGTGCTAGGAACATTCCTTCTTTCTGTACCAGGTGCCATTGATGACTGGGTGCACTTAACCCTGCAGTCTGTGGGGCAGGTAGGTTCTTTCTCCAGAAATGTATTGTTCTTCCTCCCTGCACAGCCCCAACCACAGATGGCTTCCTGGTTTTGATTGCACAGCCTTTCTCTTCTGTACTTTTTACCTGTGTGTTACCCTAGCTAACACACTTCCTCTCTTCCTCCCTTTGTTAGTCTTACACTTCAGTCATGGTATACTAGAGCCAGTTTCTAACTCACCATCTTTCCCCCAGAACAGCCTAATCCACATAGGATTACTTAGGGGGAAAACCATAAAACATAAATATTTTTGAAAAAGTAAGAACAAATGAACCTGAAGAACAATGTATTCTGGGATTTAGCAAAATTCCATACATTTTTGCTTGTAATTACTGTTGTCTCTCTGGGTGCAGACCAACACAGGAAAAATAGAGAGTATGGGGGCTGTGCATTTGTCTAAAGGCAGCAATTCCAAAGACTCAAACAAAATACACATTTCCCCGAGAAAGCCCATGGCTCCTGCCCCAGTCAAAGCTGTGGCTTTGAAATGAGCTTGATCCTATAAATATCCTTTTAGTCCCTAGACAGAAATAACTGTGCAGTGTTTCGTGTATCCCCATGCATAACTTGAAACTCAAGTCAAAGAATTGGTTATCCCACCCAAGTGTTCCATGAGCATACATCTTAATCGGAAGTGACTATTGGAAATCCTAGAATAGAAAATAGACTTTTAATTCTGTAACTCAAAGAATGAACCAAGCAGAAATCAAAATTTTAAAGTTCATTTTGCAGCACTTGCTTCCCATGAAGTATTGTTATTTCCTGCATAGTTCCTGACATCCAACACGCCTTAGGAGGTGCTTCCTTCTGTCTCAGCTTATGTGTGGCCACACTCTTAACAGGCAACACACACTGTATGGCCATGTTAGATTGCCCATGTATTTCACCTGTTCCTTAGCAAACCAGATTGACAAACTGCCTTTCTGTCTTTCCACGCTCTCACTATCAATGTTCCTCTCTTTAGACAATCCTTCCCAAGTGGGAAGTGTTGTTGTCACAATCAAAGTCTTAGATGTGAATGACAACGCTCCAGAGTTTCCCAGGTTCTATGAAGCTTTCATCTGTGAGAATGCCAAAGCTGGACAGGTAAGGAAAACCCTAAATATACAGAGGTAACCCTTAAAGATAACTGTCTTAGTGAGGGTTTCTAGCACTGTGATAAACCGTCATGAACAAAAGTCATTTGGTAAGGAAAGGCTTTATTTCATCCTACACTTCCAGGTAATAGTCCATTACTGAGGGAAATCAAGGCAAGAATTCAAGAAGGGGAGGAAATTGGAGGCAGGAGAGGCCATGGAAGATGGTTGCTTACTGACTTGCTTCTTATGACTAACCTGACTTGCTTTTTAACACAACCCAGGATGACCTGCATAGGGTGGTACTACCAATAAGGTGCTGGGACCTCCCATATCAATAATTAATCAAGGAAATGTTCTATAATCTTGCCTATAGGTCAGTCTTATAGATACATTTTCTCAATTGAGGGTTGCTCTTTCCAAATGGCTCTATCTTGTGGGAAATTGGCATAAAACTAACCAACAGAATAACTGAATTCATGATTGATAAATGTTTATAACAGAAAGAGCTCCCAACTTCTTTATATCAGGAGCAAACTATTTATTTGTTAAGATAACCACTTGGAACCCAAATTACATTTTGTGGTCTAACCATATTCACAGGCCTGCAGTTGGTAGATCAGGTTGCACATGAAGCAAGGTTAGGAAGAAGGCAACAGAGTTACTGTGTTGAGGTGGACAAGTTCTGATGGGTAGGTTGGGCTTCTAAAGTTCTAACTAGGTGGTTCAGGCTTTTAAAATGATGGGGTTTTTTTTTTGCTATCATACTTTTTGATTGATACACATAATACAGCATAATATTTGTTTACTCTAAAATATGATTTAATATCATATTTTTATGCTATGACAAAAGAGGCTAAAAGTAGTCATGAATTTAGAGGATGCTCAGTAGCCCAATGAAGAAAGCCATCCCTCCTCACTTGAAGGCTCTGAAAGAGAAGCTGCACTATGACAAGAGAATAACATCTTAGCCACTTCTCCTACTTTTGGAGGTGTGGGTGTCCTCCACTTCTAAAGACATCTCTAGTTGTCCTTTGTATAAGACTTTGAAGTGCAATTTATCTGTGACTTGGAGTTAGGGGACAGTATCACAAGCCTGCCCCATTTGTCATCTTCAGCCCGAGATATGGATCACTTAAACTATGATATGGATTCTGGGTTTGAAGGCCTTCAGTAGGACACAGCTAAGGCTCTCATATTGTTATATGGACCACCAGTTCTTCCTGTACTTGCCCAACACTGGTCATCCACACTCTACCAGGTGTGCGTGTATACTCTCCTCTTACAGTGGATAAAAGCCATACAAAATTAAAATGCATGTCTGATGATTAGACAGGATGGAATGGAGACTTCTGAGTGAGGTATTACACAGTGGGGCTAAGGACTGTCAGGATAATGGAGGCCTTTATTGGGGGGTCACGGTGCTCCCACCAGACTATCTACCTACCCTTCCAAGTCCTAGCTCAACAATACACACAAAATTTTAAGATCTGTCTTAAGATTTTTCCCACTATATTGTCTGTTCAGAACATTCCCTAAGAAACATTTTATCTCTTTACATTTGGCAATCAAAATAGAAGAGCAGAGGATCTGCATCGGCTTCTCCATGGGGAAAGGGCACATGTGAGCAGCACTGGCATGAGACTGTACTGTATGTAACTCTCCACTGCTTCCCTGAGCCTTGGCTGTATTCCTACCCTATCGCACCTGCTTTGAGATTCAATAGTCAGACATTCCAGGAGGCTTACCCTGAGGCAGAGTTTGGATAGAAAATGTTTGTGAGATCTATAAAAAGGAAAGACAGAGGGACTAAGTCAAATAAAAAAATTAAAAGTCCAACTGCAATAAAGTTCTACTAACATTCTTACAAAATTCTAGAATAAGAGCTTTCCCAAGTTCAAGGGAATAGGGAAGCCTTTATACTACCCTGCATCACTGGACTTAGGCTGCCCTGAAGGGATATAACTCTGTAGTTAAGGTAGCAGTCTGCAGTGAAGGTGATCCCTGAGGAGACCAGAGGTGAGGAGCAAGGAAACAAGTCCTTGAAGTATGAGAAATCCCTTGGTGGGCGGCCTCCCTAACCTTCAGCATGTTTTAAAACTCTGTGCCCTCAAGCTGACTTTTGATATAGTCATTTCTGTCCTGGAAGAAAGGCAGCCTTTCCAGCAGAAACAGGAGGTTTACAGGGCCAGGCCCAAGCTGAATAGGAACCATCTGTGCTACAGGGTGTTACAGTGAACACCAATGAAAAGCAGCTCATCCAAACTTTGTCCATACCTCACTGCACTATGGCCACCTACCTCTCTGTGACCCTGCTTTCTTTAATGGCTTCTCCATGCATTTCCATAGCCTTCATGATAAGTATTCCTTTTCAGAACATTGTGGAAAAGACAGAACGTGGCCAATGGGTTCAAGGGGAAGCCCTCTTGCCCTCCCAGCCACTGAGCTCCTTTTTTTCATTTTATTTTTCCCAACTGAGCTATGCCCTCATATCTCTGACTCTAGTCTGCTTCCCACAATGGTGAGCTTCTGCTCCACCCTTTCTAAGTCCCTTCCTGCCAACAGAGCATGCCTGTCCTGTGGCCCATGCCCTCCCACACACAGTCCATAGCTCCACACTGCTCTGTTTATTTCCTAATGATAGTGATGATTTTTAAACCTGGGTTTGTCCGAGATGGCAATTCAGTCAATTTAGTCAACGCTTACTTGATGATGGGATACA
Source organism: Microtus ochrogaster (assembly GCF_000317375.1). Classification (NCBI taxonomy): domain Eukaryota; kingdom Metazoa; phylum Chordata; class Mammalia; order Rodentia; family Cricetidae; genus Microtus; species Microtus ochrogaster. The sequence continues at coordinate 18,932,200 of NC_022013.1, forward strand.
GACTGAGTGAGAGGGGGAAACTGGGGACACCTAGGACCTTGTGACACTCCATGCTTCTTTCACTTCTTCACATTAAAACACTTCAAAGTAACCGGCCAAACTGCAGGAATATAATCCATTTGAAACACGTAGGCCACACTTATTCTTTACCTACTAACATACTGAGGATCAAGAACATGTTTAATTAATCCTGAACTGTTGACGGCGTGGAGGGTCTCCAGGTTAGCTTCAGGACATCTTCTCTTTGTGAAATGACTTACTATTGGAATCAGTGTTTAGGCTTTCACTAGGCTTTGCCTTTTCCACTGGATCCAACTCACCCTGAACTCACATCTCTGCTTCAGCTCATCCAGACAGTGAGTGCTGTGGATCAAGATGACCCTCACAATGGTCAGCATTTCTACTACAGTTTGGCCCCTGAAGCTGCTAACAACCCCAACTTCACGGTCAGGGACAACCAAGGTAAGCAATGGACCTGGGACTATCTGTGCTTTTCTCCTGCTCAGACTGGACATCTTGAGTTACTAGACCATACTCACAGTACCAAGTTTTCAGGTTTTCTAATAGCAGGGCATTAATGCTAATTTGTAGTTACAAAGTGTTGTTTCATAACATCAAAGACAAAGAGTGCCCCCTGCTGTCTCTAAAACCTTCGTTCTCTATCAGTCTAGAGATATTTGTTGATGCTTGTTCTGTGAAAGACACTATTCAAAGCACAATGATAAATTTTCTTCCTTGAGTCCAACTCAGAGCAACGTGTTTGCATTCTGAAGGGAAAAACAACCTAAAGTTCTCAGAAAAAGAAAAAAACCTGAAGTAACATTTCTAACCAAAGATCAAAAGGGAGGATGAGTATAAAGCCCCCACAACAAAAGAGGCAATGTTAAATTAAAGGGTAATACTAACAACAAAGATTCTAAAGGTAGCAAAGTGCAAATACAAGAACTCAATAGTATTCACAGAATTCAAACACTTTTCTATGGAGCCAAGATCTTGTAAAGCAAACGGCACTGGCCTCAAATGCATGACCCTCCTGTCTAATGCTCCAGGGTGCTAAGGCCATAGTCAGTCACCATCCACCTGACCTCAAACAACTTTAGGTTCAGAAAAAGCTACTCAGATGACATTCCCATTGCAGAAGGGGCTTGCTTTCCAGTACATCTCTAATGGAATTAAACTTCTAGGACCTTTCCAACAAGCACTCTTTGGCAGAGAGGTTTATAGACTTAGCACGAACTTGGGGGCTCAAATGGGGAAAATAAGGACTTTCTTTCTCCAACTGATTATACTTCAAAGGAAGGTCACAGTAATTGAAACTACACATTTAACTACTTGACAGATCCCTTTGTTAATTCTGCTTCCAACTGACTTGGGTATCCTCACTTCTCTGGGCCTCAACACCCTCGTCTTTTTTTTTTATATTGATTTTATTGAGCTCTATATTTTTCTTGGCTCCCTTTTCTGCCTCTCCCCTCCCCTTCAGCCCTCCCCTATGGTCCCCATGCTCCCAATTTGCTCAGGAGATCTTGTCTTTTTCTACTTTTCCATGTAGATTAGATCCATGTATTTGTCTCTTAGGGTCCTCATCAACACCCTCATCTTAAGAGTGGCTTTGTAACAATCAAAACAAAGGGGAAGAAAAGTGGCAAGGTCAGGCGTGCCTTGTCCTCCTCTCAAACACCATGTTAAAGATCTGAATTACTGCTACAGCCTCATACATACAAGTATTTTTCAGCCTTTTAATTACCATAAAATGTCTATGGAAGGAATACTTACAGTTAAATACCCTGAGATTTTGGTATGTTTATGTATGGTATATGCTATGTTCACATGTACGGGCAGATATCAGGTATTTTCCTTTTGATTTTGATGCTTATTAGTGTGTATGTGCATGTGAGTAGAAGTACCCAGTACAAGTACAAAGGCATGAGATCCTTTGGAGATGGAGCGGGTGCTGGGAGCACAACTCAAGTCTTCTGCAAGAGCTCTTACCTTAAGCCCACTTTTCAGGTCCCACAGGTCTCTTCTTTGAGTATTCTTTCTGTCATATACAGAGGCAGGACCTCTCATTTGAAGCCAGAGCTTGCTGAATCAGCTAACTGAGCTGATCTGCTGGCTCCAGGGTTCCTACGTGCACCTCCTTACCACTGAGATTAAATGTTGAAATAAGAGCTGCGGAGCTGCCTCCCCGTGCGTCCCCAGCACCCTGCCGCCCGCATGGCTATAGCTTATGACCCGAAATAATTACACGGAAACTGTATTCTTTTAATCACTGCCTGACCCATTAGTTCCAGCCTCTTATTGGCTAGCTCTTACATATT
>NC_022013.1:18936370-18937102 GCF_000317375.1 Microtus ochrogaster
CAGCATCCTGTTCTGTTTTCTCCGTCTACCTAAGGGCTGGCCTATGAAATGGGCCTAGGCAGTTTCTTTATTAATAAGAAATCATTCCCACATCAATTAAAAGTGGGTTACCATTTCTATCTGGCATTTTATTCACCTTATGTAGCAGTTTGCCCGACATTTATTTATCTCTCACCCCCATATCTCTACCCCAAGAATCTTATTGAGTCAAACTTTTGAATTATTTACTTACCTGTTTCATATAAAAACTCTCCCTATGGAAAAGCTTCATCCTCCTTGGGGTTGGGTTTTTGAAGAAACCCTAGGGTGAGAAGAGCTGGGCATTAAGTTTTTTTCTTCAAATTTTCAGCTAGATGTCACTCTTTTCATGCATACTTGCAGAACTACCACAAAAACAACATACAGCAAAAAAAGCTGCAAGTTTCTTAAAGGTGACCTTGGACACCTGTCCATGGAGGCAATGTCGTATAAAGATGGGATACCAGAACAGGATTGAAACAAAAGAAGATGAATCATCTCTTGAAAGCTTTCCCCAAATAGAAGCCGGTGCATCTTCAACAGAAAGTGTGAACACCTAATCTCCAGATGATAATTTATCCCACAGGTTTCTTTTCCAAAGATTTATTAAAAACAGACGGACTTCCAATACCGTGTTCCCATCATCCAGTGTCCCCACTTTTTATAATGAATAGTAAATACTTTTAAAATATTACTTATAAATACTTTATATAT
>NC_022013.1:18937212-18962135 GCF_000317375.1 Microtus ochrogaster
TATTTTATGTTTATATATACATATATAAAATATCATACATTAACTATTACTTAATAAATACTTAAATAAATGTAAATATTTTTACAAATAGAAGTAAGGTGACCCAGGTTTAATTTCCAGTACGTACGTGACAGCTCACAAGCATCTGTAAGTCTGGTTCTTGGGGATTCAACACCCTCTTCTGGTCTCTGCAGGTACCAGGCACACGGGTGGAATACAGACAAGCACACAAGCAAAACAACCATACACACAACATAAATTAGAGTAGAAGTCACCAAATTCCTATCAACTGTCTAGACTCAGCCCACAGGCCAGGAGAAGTCACAAGGTGTGTCATATGCCCGGGGGGCTCGAATGTGCTGTTAAAATGAGCAGGTTCCTCAGGAAGTAGTTGATGTCAACTGAGAGGCATAAAAGAAAATAGCAAAAGACGAATTCCAGTCAGAATAGCAAAAATAAGCAATCTTGCACAGTTATGTGGGCGCCTCAGCCTTCCTTTCATAGAGGAAGAAAGTGGCACAGGGCTTGGCAAGATGCTGAGCGGGGACAAACAGGGACCACAAATCATCAATGACTGTTCATTTCTGTCAAGCTTTCCGGGACACTTTTGTTAGATTTGAAGGCTGACAGTTCGCCCTGGGCACTTTGTGTCACAAAGGGTAAGACAGCCTTTCACTAAAGGGCTTCTCTCGTAGGCCTCGGGGCTTTGCCTGAAAGCAAGTGAGAATCTTTATTTCCTAATCTAGGTGCTGAGGCACACCAACGCGCCACGGCTGCAGGTGCACACTCCTTCTAACTTCTCTTCTTCCTCTGCCCCGCCTCCCTGCTTTCTTCAATCCAGGAGACTAACTCAATGGTTGGGCTTCCACTTCCTACTCCACGCTCATTCTTCTTCTCATTTTTAATTGCCTAATGCCTTACTCCTTCAGACAATACCGCTCGGATTCTAACCAGGAGGTCCGGCTTCCGGCAGCAGGAGCAGAGCGTCTTCTACCTGCCCATCCTCATAGCAGACAGCGGAGAGCCAGTACTCAGCAGTACCGGCACACTCACCATCCAAGTGTGCAGCTGCAACGACGACGGGCACGTCATGTCCTGCAGTCCAGAGGCCTATATGCTCCCCGTCAGCTTGAGCCGGGGTGCCCTCATCGCCATCCTGGCCTGCGTCTTTGTCCTCTTAGGTGAGTTGCTGGCTCCTTGTTTATGTGTGTGTGTGGGGGGGGGGGAGTCCACATGCTTTTAGCCATGAGTCAGTTAACCTCCTATTGCAGCTACTTGGCATTGGCCTTCTCCCAAGCTAACTTCAAAAGGTGGTAGAGCGAAGCGTGGAGAAAAGCACAGAAGTTGAAGACAGTCCCTTCCCTCAAGGCCTCCTTGGCAAGACTAGAGCACACAGACTTATCAGTTATTTATTGTAAGCCTTAATACCATACTAGATACTGAGATTAATGAGACAGAAACACCCTGACCTTCATAGTTTACCTCAAGGGATACAAGTTCATATTGACACAATAGAACCAAAATTATGTGGGAGAGGATATGATAATCACATTTTCACATACATTTCTGATAAGTAGCAGCTAAATCACAGAGACTGAACAAAAGGCCCCAAACCAAATGTCAGAAGCAGATCCAAGCCTGACTGCAGGCAGGCTATGCATGGGGCACCCTTCCTCGATGACACTCTTCTCCTGAATGTGAATGCCCAGATGTTAGAGGGAATTAAGAGCTAAATTCCTAGTGCTTATTCCACAAGTGAAAAATATAAAACACTAGGAATTTAAATTAAAATAGACTTGAAGACATCCATGTATACCTTTTATCTCTAGCTTACCTAAACACAAAGTGACTGAATGAAATTCACTATAGAAAATGTCAGTCAGCATTGCACTGATTTTCTACGTAGGCCTGTGGAATATTCTCAAAAACATTTGAAAATATAACTTGGGTTTTGGTTGTATTTTGAGTGTTACATCTTATGAGAAAAGAATATAAATAACTCCCCCTCTCCGTGAGACAGTTGTTATGGCTCCTGGTTCTCGGCTGTACTAACAAGTAAAACCTACCTGCAATTCCTGAAGTGTCCGTCAGGTGGCACTAGAAGACCTTGAGTACAGAAAAAGAACCCGGAGTTTTTCCCCTTTTAAATAATCTCTTCCCAGGAGAAATTTCCAAGGTGCCTGGCCTTACTTCTTTCTATCTTTTGAAAATACTTTAAGCTCATCCTGGCCCACAAAGAGTCATCATTACAGAAGTACTTACGTAAAGAGACTGGCTCAGAGTGCTGTGCAAGAAACAATGTAGTTGATAAACCAGGACCCATCTTTTAAATTGTACAGAGAAAGACATTTCCAGAAGTCAAAGTAAACATGAGTGTCATAAAATCCCTAGTCTCACACTTGTTTACTTCTACAGAGCACAACCCTGGTTAAACACAATTCACACAACTCCCAGGTTTATGATGCCGTTGATTTCTCTCTCTCTCTCTCTCTCTCTCTCTCTCTCTCTCTCTCTCTTTCTCTCTCTCTCTCTCTGTGTGTGTGTGTGTGTGTTTGTGTGTGTGTGTGTGTGTATGTGTGTATGTGTGTAATGTCTGGTTGTGGGTCTTGCATTTCTTCCCATCCTCTGCAAGAGGAAGCTTCTCTGTTGATGGCTGAGCAAAGTACTGATCTGTGAGTATAGGAAAGTGTCGTGAGGAGTCATTTTACTGTTGCATTCTTTCACTAAAACAGTAGTATTTGGTCTCACCCTAGGCGTCTGGGCAATGTAGTCTCGGGTTCTTGTTCAATCAAGCAGTGTCAGGATGGAGTGTCATCTCACGGAGTGGATCTTAAGTCAATTAACATTAGTTGGCTATTTCCACAAGCTCTGTGACACCATCGCACTAGCATATCTTGAAGAAAGGGCATTATTGAAGATGGGAGGGTTTCTAGCTGGGTTGATGTTTACTTTTCTCCTTTGGTAGCATGCAGAGTACCAACCCGTACCACACTAGATCTACTTCTCCAAGTTCAATGAGCTGTGCATAGTTGTCTTCAGCAAAGGGGTCTTGCCATCTCTTTGTGGAGAACTTCCTATAGTCTTGGCAACAGCCTGAGGGTTTGGGGATTCCTATGGGACACATTAGATGCAACCCATTTCCAGTACTGGAAACCTCATTTGGTGACAAGGGACAGCCAACTGAGGCTCTGCTTCCTTGATTATTTAGCAATATTGTTTTCATCACCTTCATTTACATATATGTTTTATGAAGTTTCAACTGTATTAGATTTCTGTATTACCCCTCAATTGGTCCTTAATTTTAGCTGTCTTGTCCTATAATCCTTCCCTAACCCCTTCTCTTATCTCCTTTCCTGATTCTCCCATTCCATTCTGCCCTGCCCCCATATCCATCCATAATTATCTAATATATTCTCCTTTTCTAGAGAGAGCTATCTGTCCCACTAGTTTCTTATTCTATACTTGACCTCTGTGATTCTACAGACTGTAACTTGGTTTTTACTGACTTAACAACTAATATTCCATATAAGTGAATACATATTTGTCTTTCTGGATCTGGGTTACCTCATTCAGAATATTTTTTTCCTAGTTCCATTTGCTTACTTGCAAATTTCCTTTGCTTAATACTCCATTGTGAAATGTACCATATTTTCTTTATCCATTTTTTTTTTATTGAAGGATTTCTTGGTTGTTTTCAGTTTCTGGCTATTTTGAGTACAGCATCAATAAACATGGTTGGGCAAGTGTCCCTGTGGTAGGATGAATCCTCTTGGTATATGCCCAAAAGTGGTATATTCCCACCTCCCTTAGGAACACACTGATTTCCATAGTGGCTGTACAAGTTTGCACTCCCAACAGCAATGGATAAGTGTTCTCCTTACTCAACATCCTGGCCTGCATGTTTTATTGATCTCAGCTATTCTGACGGTTGTAAGAGGAAAATACAAAGCAGTTTTGATTTGCAAATTTCCCTAATGACTAAAGATGTTGAACATTTCTTTGTTTTTCGGCCATTTGAGTTTCCTTTTGTACCCCAATTTTCATTGGGATATTTACTTTCTTGTTATCCACTTTTTAAAAGTTCTTTATATATTTTGGATATGAATCCCGTATTAGACATATAGTTGGTAAAATTCTTTTCCCATTCTTGTCACTTTATTTGAATGACCTGCCCTTTGCCTTACATGCCTTTTCAGTTTCATGAGTCCTATCTATTATTTGTTGATCTGAGTGCCTGCACTACTGATGTTTTGTTCAGAAACTTGTCTCCTATGCCAATGCATTCAAGGCTATCCCCAACTTTCTATCAGGTTCAGTGTCTGGTTTTATTTTGAAGTCTTTGATTCACTTGAACTTCAGTAGTAAGTAAGAAGCTATTAGGATTACTGTACATGCAGCCATGTAATTTGCCCAGCTCCATTCAGTGAAGATGTTTTTTTTCCATCGTATAGTTCTAGTTTCTCTATCAAAAATCAGTGTACACAGGTGTCTTCACTGGGTCCATCTGGGTTTTCAATTCAATCCCATTGACCAACTGTGTGTTTTTGTGTCAGTACCATGTAGTTTTTAATTACTATAGCACTGTAGTACAGGAAGGAGTGGTCTGCTTGTCGTCCTGTCCGGCTAGCTTACACCCAAAATAATCACACAGAAATTGTATTAATCAAATTACTGCTTGGCCCATTAGTTCTAGCCTCTTATTTGCTAACTCTCACATCTTGATTCAACCCATTTCTAATTGTCACCACGAGGTTGTGGCTAACTAGGAGAGATTCAGCATGTCTGACCTGGCAGCTCCATGGCGCTCTGTCTCTGCCCTTCTTCCCAGCACTCAGTTCTATCTACTCTACCTACATAAGTTCTGCCCTATCAAAAGGCCAAGGCAGTTTCTTTATTCAACCAATGAAAGCAACACAGACAGAATAACTTCCTACACGAGGGAATGGTGATACCTCCAACAGTTCTTTGATTATTCAGGACTGTTTTCGCTATCTTGGGTTTTGTGTTCCCATATAAAGCTGAAGACTGTCACTTGAAGATTTGTGAAGAATTGTATAGGTATTTTAATGGGATTGTATGGAATCTGTAGATTGCTTTTGGTAGGATAACATTTTTACTATGTTAATCTTATCAATCGATGAACATGGGAGATCTTTGCATCTTCTGAAGACTTCTTCAATTTCTTTCTTCAATAACTTGAAGATTTTTATCATACAAATCTTTCTCATACAAATCTTTCACTTGCTTGGTTAGAGTTAATCCAAGATATTCTGTATTATTTGAGGCTGTTGTGAAGGGTGTTCTTTCACTGACATCTTTCTCAGGCTATTTGTCATTTGTGAATAGAAAGGCTATTGATTTTTGTGAGTTAATTTTGTTTCCAGCTACTCTGCTGAAAGTGTTTATCGGCTGTATGAGTTTCCCAGTGGACTTTTTAGGGTCACTTATGTATACTATCAAATAACTTGCGAAGATATTTGACTTATTCCTAATTCATGTACCCGTGATCTTCTCTGCTTGTCTTATTGCTGAAACTAAAACTTTAAGTACCATATATTGAAAATGTATGAAGAGAGTGGACAACATTGTCTTGTTCCTGATTTTAGTGGAATTTGAGTTCTTCTCCATTGTTTTTATGTGAGCTATGGGATAGCTGTAAACTGCCTTCATTATGTTGATGTATGTCCCTTATATTTCTAACTTTTCTAGGACTTTTTGTCATGAAGAGGTGTTGGATTTTGTCACAGGTTTTTTCGTACATCTAATGAGATGATCTTGTGGTTTTTGTATTTCAATTTCTTTATACAGTAGATTGTATTAATTGATTTATGTATAATGAACTATCTCTGAATCTATGAATGAAGCCAATTTGATTACAATAGATGGTGGTTTTGATGTGTTTTAATTAAGGATGCTAATATTATATTGAGAATGTTTTGCATCTATGTTCCCAAGGTAAACTGATCTGTAATTTTTTGATTGGAATTTATGTGGTTTAAGTATCAGGGCCACTGTGGCTTTGTAAAACAAGTTGGAAAATGATTCTTCTGTGTCTGCTTTGTGCAATAATTTGAGAAGTATTGGTCTTAGCTCTTTTTAAGTCTGGTAGAATTCTACACTAAAACCCCCTAGCCTAAGGCTTTTATTGTTTTAGAGAATTTTAATTACTGCTTTTATTTCACTAAGGAATGTAAGTCTTTTTAAAATGTTTATCTGACTTCAAGTTAAATTGGTAAGTGGTATCTATTGAGAAAATTATCGATTTCTTTAAGATTTTCCAATTTGTTGGAGTACAGGTTTTTAAATTATGTCCATATGATGCTCTAGATTTTCTTGGTGTATTATTATGTTCCTCATTTCATCTCTAGTTTTGTTAATTTAGATCTTTTCTATGCCCTTTAGTTAGTCTGGATAATCTTATTTTCTAAAAGAACCAACTCTGTTTCATTGATTTTGTTTGTGAGGTTTTTTTTTTTTTTTGGTGGGGTTGTTGTTTTGTTTTCTGCTATCAGCCCTGAGTTTGATTATTTTATGACCTCTACTCCTTTGGGGTGTATTGGGGTGTAGTTTCATCTTTTCATTTCAGAACTCTCAGGAGTGTTGTTAAAGTCACTAATATGAGATCTCTTCATTTTTTGTTTTTATTTTATGTAGGCACTTAGTATTATCATCTTGCCTCTTATAATCACCTTCGTTGTGTTCCATAGTTTGGATATGTTGTGTTTCCTTTTCATTCAATTATAGAAAATCTTTCATTTCTTTCCTGATTTCTAACTTAGTCCCATTATTGTGTTTTTGCACTGAGGTCTAGGCATCTGGGTTTGGTATGATTGTAATTCTGGGTGCTGGTATCTGGTCTTGTCTTTTCAGGGTGAGTGTTTTGTCCCTTGGTTTTCGTTGCTCTGTTTTTTAGGGGGTTGTGTTGGTTGTATGTTGCCTGATAGGAAATTCTTCTGGGATCCTGCCATATGTGCCGCTGGGATTTCAGGTAAATGTGTTTCTAGGTATTGGGAGCTGACACTTGGGAATGGAGATGGTCCAGAAAGTTGAAGCTGAGGAATTCACAGGTGGGAGGTTAGCAGGTTGTTCCACTAGGATTTGTTTAGTTCTGAGTCAGAGCAGAGAGTGAGTAGAGGCCCCAAGGGTAATCTGCTACAGAGCTGGGGCTGAGACTAGAAAATTGGATTTGGAGGAGAAGAGGGAGACTGAAGATCTGAAGCTTGCCTACCTTCTTAGATGGCCTAGCTGCTTTCCTGGCAGGTTTGCTTGGAGCATTCCCAGCAAAAAGACTGCTTGATTTGGAGGCTGGGATAAAACAAGAGGGGGGGGGAGGAAAAGGCCTGTGTGACCCACTGGAGATGGGGAAAGGAAAGAAGAGAGGCTGCAGCTAAAGGTCTGCTAAGTTCTGGGGGTGATACTGGAGAAACTAGGTGATTAGATTTGAGGGAAGGCGGGAGAGGTAAAACCCAAAATTGGCTTAGGCTTCCCTGGCTGGAATTATTATTATTTTTTAAAGATGATATTGCCCATACTGGCCTCAAACTCCCAAACTCCTATGCTATGTGATCCTCCAGGCCCAGACAACCTAGTAACTGGAAACACACACACACACACACACACACACACACACACACACACACACACACACACACAAAATGCCTGGCCACTTAAAAACGTTTTCCATTTTCTTTCCTAGCAGCATCTAAAATACCTACTACCGCTAGCAGATGACACAAGTGCCTTCTTTCCCAGCATTTCTAGCAGAATTCAGCAGCCTTGCCTCTACTTTATTAGCAACAGTTGTGACCCAAAGACAGCTTTCATCATTACCTAGTTTATATTAACAGTAATTTCATTAACACAGCTACTCCGTAAGGACAAGTTCATGTTAGAATTGTTATGATCAATGTTATTTCTTTTCATTTAGCAAAGCCTTTTAAAATACATGTTTAGTGTTCGCTGTACCTCACAGATATGAATGTCACTTAGAAACCCATTTTTTCTATGCTATTTTAAATCCAAATCATGCTCCAGTCTTTCACACTAAGTTCAAACCTCCCACCCAGTCCCTTAGAGTCCTATTAGTCACTTTTCCTGAAATCCTGCAGCTCTTGTCCAAGCCTCATCGTTTTACACATAGAGAAAATATGCAAGAGTATGTCATTCATTATTTTCTGAATATGCATTTTGTCACCAATTAATTCCAGTCACAGAAATATTAGGTGCTAACATCACTAACTGCAATTTGTATTCAGCAAACATTTTAGATCTGTTGTTGTGAGCTTTCTTAGTCAGTGACCTTGTAGCACACAGACAACAACACACCACCATTGCCACCGCCCTCTAAGGAAATGCGGTTTATTCTGCAGTGCTGTCAAACTGTCACTGTTCACCGGCTGCAACAAAGCACACCAGGAGAAAATCAATAGCAGTGCTAGAGCCGAGGCGCAACACTCTTCCTGGAAAATGCTTCCAGCCACAGTGATAAACAGTTCACTGGGATTGTCTCTCTCTTCCAGCCACAGCGATAAACAGTTCACTGGGATTGTCTCTCTCTCTCCCCTTTAAACCCTAATGTGCACACCTAGGGAAAAGTGCATTTGTTGGGATAAAATTTTACCCGAACCTTCATCAGCACATCTAACAGTGAGGCGCTTCTCTGGTAACACATTGTCAGATGTAAAACATCTCTGCCCATTCCTTCTCTTCCATGAAAACCACTGGTTCCAGAAAGTCACAAATACCCCTCTAATTAAAGGTCTTTTTGAGGAATCGAGGTTATTGGACTTAAAGGGTCATTCAAGCTTTTAAAAATCTTTTCATTATTTTTTTTTTTTTTAGAATTTCATACACTATATCCTAATCATATATATTCACCCCTAAATTCCTCCTAGGTCTACCCATATTCCCACCGCATCCCCAACTTTGTGTCCTTTTTAAAAATAAATAAATAAATACCCAACCACTCTACTTTGTGTCATCCAGATATTCTAGTGCAGAGCTTTCTCTGGATCAAGGCTCACCTACCAGGAGCCAAACTCCTGAAGAAAACACCAAAGCTCCTCAGCTAGGTTTGGAGTCTGATAAACCCCTACCCACAATGCTGTTAGTTTTTGAATGAGGCATAAAAAGACAATTATTTTTGCTGACACCTACCATAAGTGTCTACATTCATTATTTCTCAGTATATGGTTGTATTTATAGTGGAATCCTGTTAAGATGCTAAATCAAGAAAGCAGAATGTCTATACCCTCCAACCTCACCTACATGTGATTTTTAGGTTATAATAAATGTATGCTAAACTCATTATTCTATAAGCAGGGTGCATATCTTCTACAGCAGGGCACATGCTTTGTGGCATCTTAGTGGGATTTCATACCGGTTGGTTCTGTGTCTACACAGCGTTTCAAAGCAACAGGCTTCTATGAAGCTGTGCAGTGTTTTACGAATCAACTGAAGAAACAGAAAGCCTCATTTGCCCAGGAGCCCCTAATATAACAGTGCAGGAGGGGGAGTCTTCTGAGCTGGCTAAGTAACTGGGGTTTGAAATGCCCAGAGCTTGCCCTGGCTGCCACTGTTCCCGGGGACTGACTCGTGCCTTTCTCTGTGTGCCGCCAGTGCTGGTGCTGCTCATCCTGTCCATGAGGCGGCACCGGAAGCAGCCCTACATCATCGACGACGACGAGAACATCCACGAGAACATCGTGCGCTACGACGACGAGGGCGGCGGCGAGGAGGACACGGAGGCCTTCGACATCGCGGCCATGTGGAACCCGCGCGAGGCGCAGGCGCAGGCGCAGGCGGGCGCCCCGAAGGCGCGGCAGGACATGCTCCCCGAGATCGAGAGCCTCTCCCGCTACGTGCCTCAGACGTGCGCCGTCAGCAGCACGGTGCACAGCTACGTGCTGGCCAAGCTCTACGAGGCCGACATGGACCTGTGGGCGCCGCCCTTCGACTCGCTGCAGACCTACATGTTCGAGGGGGACGGCTCTGTGGCCGGCTCGCTCAGCTCCCTGCAGTCAGCCACCTCGGACTCGGAGCAGAGCTTCGACTTCCTCACAGACTGGGGGCCCCGCTTCCGGAAACTCGCGGAACTCTACGGGGCGTCGGAGGGGCCGGCGCCCGTGTGGTGACGGAAGCCCGGAGGCCGAGGCGCAGCCAAACCCAGACGTTCTCAAAGGCCACTTCTCTGCACGAGGTGTGGCCGCCACAGGAGCAATATTGTGCTGGTCAGTGAGGATGGGAGTGAGTGGACCTAGCAGAGCTCTCTCTGGATCAGCTTTACTTGGTTAGACTAAGTTAAATAATCAGAAGAAAACCCAGGAAGAAGAGGGCAGAATCTCCAGTCACTGTTTTAGACGTTTTATTTATTTTTTTTCCCCCACACTGTATTCAAAGACTTGAAGTATTATGAACAAAAGCTTGGCTTCTTTTTTTAACTATTCACCAAGGCCTTTGACATTTTGCCACCACGAAAAGTACCCATTTTATCTTTGTTCTCCATTTCAGATTGTTTTTCCAGATCATCAGATATGCAGAAATCAACACGCACGCATACACACACACACACCACTGAAAAAATTATTCCTCAGTGAGATTGTTCTAAGATGGATGGTATTTCATTTAACCTTTTTGAGACAAGGTTAAGATTGACTGGGCCTTGCATGAGGGAGGGGTGGGAAGGGTGGGAGAAGGAAGAGACATTGACTTGTGCTCAAGTTTAATAGCTGAACGAAGAGTTGGCATTCCAGCTAATCAAGCATCAGTGAGTCAGACTGCACTGTTCTCCTCTCAGCTTGTTATGCCCTTGCAAAAGTCGGAAGGAAACCGGAAAAGCTGCCTCTTTTGCACTGTAGATGTCTCTTCCATGTGCCAAATGTGGAGATTAGACACAACCAACGAAAGCCAAATATAAAGAAGTATCTGATAAAAGCATGGGTTAGAAGGCTTTCCTAATCTGTGTAAAGTCAATCCAAGGGATGTTTACATACTGTAGATAACCTACTTGAACAAAACCAGTATTATGGAAAAGAAATGGATGTAAGAGAATTACATGTAAAAGTTTTGTATATTTGTTAATAATTTTGTTAATAAATATGATGTACTACATCTCAGTACCTTAGCACTTCTTTTAATAAAAGCTAAATAAATAGAAGGAAGGTGACCTTCATATTTATTTCATTGTTGAGCTAGATGATCATGGTTTACCTCAGGTTGGAAGTGCTTTGTGACACAGAAACTGTGTCAGAGAAACATGAGGCTGTGAATTCTGTGTTGATAGCTGGCCATGTTAATAATATGATTCAATAGCTGATTTTTTTTTAAGATTTTTATTCATTATATATACAGGGTTCTTCCTGCATGTATCCTACAGTACAGAAGAGGACACCAGATCTTATTACAGATGGTTGTAAGCCGCCATGTGGTTGCTGGGAATTGAACTCAGGACCTCTGGAAGAGCAGCCAGTCCTCTTTACCTCTGAGCCATCTCTCCAACCCCCAATAGCTAATGTTTTAGTGACAACTTCATTCTTTAAAAGGGGCAAAGGACCATTTAATACTAAAGGCACAATCATGAATTTGGCATGTATTTTTAGTTTTGGGAGAGGGCATACAACAACAAAGAGGCAAGATATTGTGTCGTTTTCAATTTTATTTCAATGACAAGTTACATAAAAATCAGTTTATCCACTGAAGAAGAACTCATTATTGGAGGGACAAATTTTATTCAACTTCTTTCCCTATAGTAGCTAAAATAAGTAGCATATAATATATACCTAACTTTATCCTTTATATGCATTAGACGTTGAACAAGTGCTTAGCTAACAGACTTGGGAAAGATCTCGCTTTGACATCGTACTACTGAAGAATTACTACATAGTTATCAGTAAAACTGTGAGCAAAATAATCTTCTGATCATCTAAATTATAGCAGTGGCTGTCAGATTTTACCATGTATCAGAATCAAATGGAGGACCCATTGAACTATCTCACCCACAGAATTTCTGATGCAGTAATGCATCAGATGGAAGCAACTTGCCGTTATAACAAGTTACTAGGTAATACTGATGCGGCTGGTGCAGGAACCACATTTTGAGAATAACCAACACACTGCTCTGTTTCTTACCCTATCTCCCCTTCCCCTTCCCTTCTTTTTCACATCCCACTTTCTATTCTCTCTCTTTCTCTGGAAGATTGTATCATCATCCCACATGAACCCTACTCTATCACCGCAGTGCTGTTATTAATGTCTTCTAATAATAAAATCATTTTTACAAATGTACAAGAATAGTGATCAAAGAGTTCAGAAGGCAGATGAGAGTCTTGCAGCCAGTGGGATGTAATTCTGTGCACATCACAAGCTGTACCAACAGCTCAAGTCTCATCTGCATCTTTTTGTAGATGAACTTTTACTGCCCATGAAAGGCAAGCAGCTCTCACTGAGCCTCCTTGAGGGTGAAGCACAACATAAAAATACAGTTAACAATGCAAGAGAATAAAACAGAAATATGTGCCCAGCCTAGATTCTCCAGCATACTGATTTTGTGAAGTTGGGCAAATTAACGTCAATAACATCCTTCCTTTCTTCCATAAGCTCTGAGGATAATTTTACAACTATTTCTCTTTATATTGCATGCTTTACAACTGGGCACATCTGTTATCTTAACCACAAGGGAATATCATGCCCCACATCCTGCAAAGAGAGTCCCCATGATAACGGGCATGGAGTGATTAAGCAATTCCCTGTGTCTTCTAGTTCCTGGGAGGATGCTTAATAGTACAATACAGGAAGTTTGAAAGAAGCCCACAATGGGAGATTTACTGCAGCTCATATTGTAAGCTGAAAGAGATTCCAGCCCTCCAAATGGATCTGAAAAATCCCTTTCTCCTGCTGTAGTGAGCCACCATGCTGATGCTCTTACAGTGAGCAGGAAAAGGCAGTAACTAAGCAGCAGGTTGCCTGTTCAGATTAGGCCAAAGAGCCATAGTCATTCCACCTCTTCCTTCGCCACTACAGGTGGACACAGTGGCCCGGGGTGGCATACTGAGGGAAGGAGGGCATCTGTGCGAGTCAACCGATTTCATATCCAACATAAAACTACAGTCTGGAGGTGAATACAAGCAAAGTCTAAAATCACAATCAATTTTTAATCAAGATGTTTCAGCACAGTAGACAGCAAAAAGATGAAATGGCTCACACAAGAAAGAGCCTATAAATTCTGAAAACAGAATCCATAGATGTAAAAATCAGGATGGGCACATTGAGCAACAGTTAATACCAGGTCACCAATAGTGTTCGACTAGACCTTGATATCAGAATGCCCAGAGCGTTGAAAGAACACTAGGACTTCCACTAAGAGAAGTCACACTACGCAAGTAGCTCCCATTATGGATATGTTGAAGATTCCTCCAGTAAAATTATCTGCTATGTCTCACAATTCAAATTATAGTTTCAAAATGCTAATTTATACTGTGTATAAAAACCAGGTCTGGTGGCACTTGCCTGCAGTCCCACTTTTGGAGAAACAGAGGCAGGGATTTTTGGCATTTGCCAGCCTGTCCCATTCTGTGCGCTCAGGTTTCAGGTTCAGTGAGATAGTCTGCCTCAAAAAATTAGAAGAACAAGGAGGAAACATATCACAGACAGAGAACAGAGAGAGGGATGGAGGGGAGGGGAAGGGAGGTAGGGAGAGGTAGGGAGAAGAACAATGAGGAAACAGAGAGAGAGAGAGAGGGAGGGAGAATTTGTTTTCACATAGACTTGCTCTCACACACAAGCACATACAAATAGAAAATAAATTAAAAAATAAAGTATAATTAACACAATACCAAGCCAGATAGAAAGCTGCCTCCATTCTTGTAAGAGCCGGCCCCACTGTTCACCTGAGACCAACTCAGCTACCACCCAGGCCTGCATCCAGGGCCTCTGATTGGCCCACCGCAACATCTTCCTGCTGAAGCAAGTGAAGGGACTGATCCTGGGGAACCACAGTCACAGGATCTCCATGACTTGGGGTAGCAGCAGAATATCTGAGAAGAGTTTCGGTGAGGGTCCAGGAATGGTGGTATACCAGAAGCCAGAGGCCTTGAACCAAACCAACAACTCATTGCAATGAACATTTGCAAATAAAGTTATTTGGACTAAAGGGTGTACTGGATGACACACTGTAGCTCTCAACGCCACTGAGAAAAATAGGTAATGGATGGGGCAAGAAAGATGTTGGAGTGAAGTGGGTTTTCGTTTTACTGTTTTAATTAATATTTTTATTTTCTTTTTGGGGGATGCTACAAGGGTAAATAGCAGATATGGAGGGCCTCAGAAGTGAGGGAGATTGGAGTGTGTGATGTGAAATTCTCAAAGAATCTATAAAAATTATGTCTTATAAAAAATAAGAGTTTTATTTCTAGAAGTAATCAAGTTATATTGAGATCATACTGGATTCAGATGGATCCCCATCCTATGCACCTGAGAAAAGTGGGAGGTTTGAATACTGAGACACAGACACAGAGAGGAGAGCATGTGAGGAGAGGGATATGTTGGAGTGCTATCTCTCCAAGCCAGGGATGCCACGATTTGGTGGCAACCACACAGTTGAAAGAGGCGGTGCATCCATCTGGGGACCAGAAAAAACAGCCTCTGTCAGCTCCTTGAGTGCCAACTTCTGGCCTCTAGTTCAACGAGATAATAAAATCATGTTGTTTTAAGTAAGCCAGTTTGTTCTAGCTGCCGTAGTTTATCAACTTAGATGATACATGTAGGAATGTAGGTGACACGTTTAAAATTCCATTGTGACGTTAAAAAGGCAGGCACAAGCCCTTCACCTGCTCTTGTCACTTTGAGTCACAGCACAGGTACACACCTGCACACAGCAGCTTACCTATTAATCAACCAGTGCGTTCATTTTGTAGAATTTTTTTTCCTCTCAGCCCTGACATATGGCTCAAGGGGAGTCTCTGAAGATGCCACTGCAATCTGGCAGGATAGGGGGCAGCCGTCTTCTGCAGCTGACTTGGCAGTGTTCGAGCCTGTTGCAGGCAGGGAGCAGGGCACATGAATCACCAGATGGCTGAAGGGATAGTTCCATTCACGTGACCTCACTGTTATAGACCATGCAGAGGGTCACAGAGAGTGGGGAAAGGAGGTCATGCTTACAGGCAACAGCACTGCTGTTTCTCGGTATACAGGTGCAGCCAAAAGCCAATGTTCAGAGGTACCGGGCACATATGGCCCACACACTGTTCATCTGTGAGCCATATGTGGCAGGCCTGTCAATTTCCCCTTGCCATGACTCTCAGTAGGCAAAGAACTCCACTGCAAAGTGATAGAATTAACCTTCAGAGCCCAGCCTGTGGGGTTCCCTTCTGTCTCACGCTTAGCATTGCCTCACTGCCCCCAGTAGCCTGATGTAATTCTCTGCTGTCGTCCTGTCTGGCCCGCATGCAATGAAATCAGCTCATTCTGATGGCTGTCCATCACTGGTCTGTTGGAGGGTGCCATTGGTCTGGTCTGGTGCTTACAAGATTTGCCTCATCAACCTCAAAACTCAGTATTTGCCACCATCCTCATACTGACAGGTGAACTTCATGACGGTTGGCGCACAATGCAACTCTCTGGGAGGCTCTATTTGTAGGTGGCTACTGATTACACTCAGAAACCTCAAGGGGTCTCATGAGCATGCTCCAGACTGGCATTTCTACTCCTCAGTTGCATGGTTTAGGGAAAGCACAGTGCTAGCTGCTTTGACACACAGTACCATGTCAAAACGAGTGACTGACTCAAGGGATTAGCAGTGCCTGCCACGCGGGCCTGATGACCTGAGTTCAATCCCAGGATCCCACACTGGCAGGAAAGAAGCAACTTTTGAAACTTATCCTCTGACCACCATAGGTGTGTTAGAAGGCACACATTCACACACACACACACACACACACTACTAAGATTTTAAATTAAAATGACATTCAAAAATAAGCAAAATAAATACAAAAAAACTGGAAAAGAAACAAAAGCAACATGTGAAGCATTCGCCTTGGATACCAGACTACTCACTCGTCCAAGAATGGTAACAGGGGAGTTCACTTCCTAAACACTGATTGTTGATATTCTTTCTACACTTTTAATCCTGAGAAACGACAGCTTGACTTGAAAAGTACACAGCCAAAACCAGGTAAGGACACCTGCCAAAACACCTGCCCAAATCAACTACGAAACAAGTGACCATGCTATGCATTCCTCCGTGTTCTCCTGAAAGCGTGATTTTGCTATGCTCTTGTCCAGGTTGTTCTGACTTAGCCTAGAGTCACATGAGAAGGGAATCTCAATTGAGGGATTACCTAGTGAGACTGGCCTGTGGCATGTCTGTGGAAGACTGATGTGGTTACTAATGGATAAAGGACAGCCCACCCCACTGTGGGCAGCACCATTCTCTGGGTAGGCGGTAGTCCTGAACTGTGTAAGTAAGCTAAGTAAGCATGGGACAGTGGTGAAGCTTGAGCTACTGCCCAGACTCTCCTCAGTGACCTAGAAATAAATGTAAGCCAAATAATCCCTTCCTCCCTTAAGTTGCTTTCGGTCATGGTGTTATATCCCAGCAACAGACAGGAGACAGAACACTATGTATAAAGCATTTTTTAAAAATGGATGTCATCAAACAGGGCTTTCCTATCAAGACCTTATATAAACCTAGGCAGACTCCTCTTGAAAGAGCAGAAGGCTATTTCTGGATGGTTCTGGCATACGGCCACAGTACAGTATGCTGCATTCCTACAAACAGGATACAAATGCTCTGTAAACTCAAGAGCACTTGCCACATCCAGCTCCTACATGGATCTGAGCATATGCCATGAGCATCTCAGGCACATTTGGCAAGCAATTACTTCTGGGATTTGGCAGAGAAGTCTTCATCAGGGGCTTTTAGTCATGGTCTCTCTGACAGCACCCACTGTGACACTGAGCAGGTAAAGCACCAACTTGGAAGGTCAACTTTGCTCATATTTCTGATGATTACACACCATCGCCAAGGAGCGCCTGGTAGCAGTTTCCTGCTCTGAAGGGAGACTGTTCATTACTCAGAACTGGTCTTTCATTTTGAAAATCCATGACAGTATTCCACAAGTAGAAATCCCTAGACTCATACTAACTGGAACCTTTGTTTTCCGAAGAAAGAAGACAGGCGTGTTTGTTGTTTTGTTTATTTGACTTATTGGAGCAGAAAGCTGGTGCTTCGCCTCGTTCCGTTTCAATGTCATCCACACTGGTAGAGCACACCAGATGACATTTATTTATTTATTTATTTATTTATGATTTCTGCCTCCTCCCCTCCACTGCCTCCCATATCCCTCCCCCTCCCCCAGTCAAGTCCCCCGCCCTCATCAGCCCGAAGAGCAGTCCAGGTTCCCTGCCTTGTGGGAAGTCCTTAAGACTCCATGAAAATCGAGCTTTATTAAGATTTGTCCTTTGGTATCACCTTGTTGTGTTTCTCTTCTGATGAGACGTTTTCCTGTGGGAGAAAAGAAAATGGAAATTTCTTGTTTATGAGAATCTTGAGGTGACAGAAGTAGAAACTATGAGCAGAAAAGTCTCCATAGTATATATGGAGTCTCCATAGTATATATTAGAAGAGCACAGACTGGAGTTTAAAATTGACAAAATGGGACCATGTACATTTCTAATTTCTAACCAAATGTATTACTTGACTGCCCTTCTCAAAGATGTCTAATAAGCACTAATTGAACAAACAAGAAAGCTAGAAAGCTTAAGTAGGTTATTTTTATATCCTCTACATTAACTAGTATACTTGAGAGGCTAAGTTTTTGAGTACTGTTCTTATGGCTATTCAATGCTGTCTATACATTGTATTATTATACTTGACCATGTTCTAAAAGTATTCAGTTGTGTTGGTCAACATTTCAAATTGCAGGTGGAAATTCTTCTTCTCCCAAACTGAGGTGTGGTAAAGCCAGTAGGAAACCATTCTAAACTAAAATATCCACAACTGAGGAGATGGCAGAAGTCGCCAGATCTATTGACAGGTGCTCCAGCGCTCCTCTGAGGGACCTCACATCCGCACCCACAACGCTCACATGTTACATACAGCCTAACTCCCACAGGAATTCAGGTTTAGATGAGGAAACAAGAGTGAGCCTTCCTCAGAAGAGAGATCAGCTCATTCTCCTATGTGAGGGCACAGCAGTACAAAAGTGTGTGTACAGGCCAGGGGAACAGACTCATCTAGATGCTAGTTTACCGAGGCCTCGATCCAGGTCCTAACCGAAGGAAAATAATGTTCACTTGCTTGAGCACCCCAGTCTATGGCAGTCTCCAGTGTACTCCAAAGTGACTAAGTCACCCTCCTTTCAGGTGGAACTCCGCTTCATCCTCCATTCAAAGGTGAACATTGCCACTTAAGTCTGTTTAACTGATCAATATGCATGTGAGTCTTAAGAGCCAATATAGGATACTGCATGTTCTTTTCTCCCCATCACAGTGACCTCTAAACTCTGTCGCAAGATGGAGCCTCCTTCTGCTTGGATATCTGAGGTCTGGAGCCTGAGATAACAATGGCAAACATTTGATGACAGAGACATCAACGTATCTTAAGCCAATGAGCTTTGGAATTATTCATTATCTTAGTGCACTAGCTCATGCAGACTAAAGCGACAGTTGTTAACAGGAAAAGACTAAATGGAATGACTTGCATAGATAGAATGATAACTACTGATGCAGAGAATGTTCCACCACTATGGTGTTTCTCCATGAAAAAGAATGAATTTAATTCAATTAGTTCTTAATTTAACATAATAAGTGTTTGAGATTGGAGACATAACACAGTAACTTTAGCCTTTGATCTTTCTCTAACTACTAAAAGTATATCCATCTACTAAGCTTCATCTCATGAAGCCTTCTGGTCCAGACATCTCTTCTTTGGAGCCCTCATATACAGACTTCACATCTCTTGTGAAAATCTGTACATTCGCTGGAATTGTGATTTTCTTTGTCTGAATATTTGGAGTTTTCTACCCCTTGGACACAACATGTTTAACATCCTAAATATTCAAGGAAGTGTATTTAAATGCTCACCATTATTCTACAGCAAATGCCTGCCTTTGGTTACTTCCTTGTCTTTTATTCAAGTATTTTAGTCAGCTTACTATAGGAACAGAATTAAGGTATGGAAAACACACATACACATATGCATACGCACACACACACACACACACACACACACACAGCTTGTTGGCCCTCTGCCTACAAAGTAAAGTATCTCAGTCCTAATCTGGCACTTGAATCCCAGAATACTTTGGAGAGCCACTGGTTTCTACTCCATGGAAAGAAGTTAGAAGTGCTGATTCAACTCAGGTGACAAAGGTCAATGACAAATGAGTAGAAGGTGAGTATAACCTTGCTTCTGTCATACCCTTCTAAAATCTGGGCTGCTTCTTGAAGGTGCCACCTACAACTGGAATGGGCATTCCCACATCAATCAGGGCAATGGGGGCAATTCTTTAGATGAGGTTCCCTACTCCAGTGATTCTCATTTGTGGCAAATTGACATTAAAACCAACCGTGCTGCAATGAAACTATTCTAAAGAAGTTAGAAACAATCTTAAAAGGTTCCATTTCTCAGTTTTTCTGAGCCCAGAACAAACCTAAGTTGCCTAGGCCCTGCTGTCTCTTCTCATTCTGTTCCCCTGTTTCCCTGGAATTAAACAGTTTAACATGAGTACTCCAAGACCACGCCTGTACCAGAAGGCTTTGTGGAGTTGAGTAGGTGGTTACATTTTCAATAGATGGGCCATACACTGCTACTTATGTTCAGAGCTTAAACAAAGGTGTCCCCTGATGTAATGAAGGGACAATGACGAGTAAAATACGCCCACCTCGTAGTATAAAGCACTCCCACTTCCTTCCTCTAATTTATTAGTTCTCTTCCCATCCTACTTCAGATATTGGGGTGCCTTGCTTAGCGTGGAAGAAAATACCACTCTGTGGCTCTTTCCTCCTTCAGTGAGTATGTTACTTCACTCCCTCACTATCCTGTGCTGTTTATTTTGTCACCAGTTGTGAAAGGTTTGGATGAAGTATGTCTTTCCAAAATTCATATCATTTCCAGAATTTGCTAATGGGATCTTACTTTTGAATAAGGTCACTGAAGATACAGTTAGTTAAGGTGAGGTCTCACTGTAGCAGAGTGGACTGTCAGTACAAGATTTGCCATTATAAAAAAAGGGAAAGAGAGCCAAAAATCTACAGACACAAAGTGAAGGTGGCCAAGTCACAATGGATAGAAAGAGTGGCATTATACAGCTTCAAGTTAAAAAATGCAAAGAATTGCTTGTAACCTCCCGAGGTTAGGAATGAGGTACACATAGATTCAGGAATTAAATCTATAAACACCTTAATTTTGTTCTTCTGGTTTCTAGGCTGTGAGAATCAATCCCTGGTTTTAAGTCACCAGTCTGTAGGACCTTGTGACTGTGATCAGCTAGAAACCAAAGCAGTGGCTTCGAGCTGTGTTCTTTCTACCACTCCTTACCCGGCCTGCTATTTTGATGATGTGTCCTCACACAGTGGTCTCACATAGTCTTGCATTTCCTAGATGTCTTCCAATTTACTCCCCAAGTGAGTAAAATACACTGTGAATGGAGTCTAAATCTTTTCTCCAAATAAAATCTATCAACTTCTGGAGTAATACTTGTTCATCTTTTAATCTCTCTTCCAGCATGGTCTCAAAATCCACCACAGCATCTGATACAGAGAAAATTCTCAGCAACACAGAAGAGAATTACAGGACTAAAAACAGACATCGCCTCTGTGTTCTTCAGCACCTCTCACCTCAACCAGTTGATTGAAAAAATTGAATTACTAAACTTGTGAATGTTGCCTCCTTTCATAGCTAATGAGGAAACAACAAAGTGTGTGACTTTCACAGCCAGTCTGAACCATTCCAGTCCATCATGAGGACCAACCATTTCATGGTCCTTCAATGACCATTGGTGCAACCAAAGGACCAGTCACCTCAGTAAGCTTTGGAGTGTTTGAAATAACAGAAGACCATCAATCCCTGTAGAGAATGAGAATTGTATGACTCAAGAGGAAAAATACACAGCTAAAATACCTCGTAATCTGGATGAGTGGGGCTCCATTAACCACAGTCACATCAGCAATTTGTGTATACATAGAGGCGTATCTCAGATGCTGCTGGTTGTTTGTTTTTTCATCTGAATGAGTTGGCTCATGGGTCACACATTTGACAGACCCATTCTCCACAAAGCTAAAAGCTGGAAATGATCCAAAAAATCAGAGGATAAGAGTATTATCTCAGATGAGAGAAATGATAGTTCCTTCTACCGCAAAAATAACACTACTAAGTTTCTTGGAATAATAACATCAATAAGGAACTAGAAATTTGAAGGTTTTTGGTAGAAGAAGATAGAGGAGGATAGAAAAAGTCAATGCAAGGGTGCCAAAACTACTTTTCCAAAGAGTTATCACCACTGTGGGGAAAAGCCACTGCCATCTAGGATGATGACACACAAAGCCAGTACCAATAGCACTATGAAGAATGGAGCATGAAAGAAAGACATTGGATAATGATGAGAAACAGGGCGGAGTCACAGACATTAAAGAATCTGAATTTCTGGACCAAAAGCTAGGAAATGGGTAAAGAAAAAGTCAAAGCCCTCCTGGTCTGGATGCTGGCTCTGGTGCTGACGGCATCCCAGCTTTCGGGTAGAGCTTTAGAAAAATGCCTGGGGAGAGAGTAACCAGAAAGAGCTAATAGCTGGGTTTTAAAGGAAAACTGAATAAAGCCACGGGATTTCTGTGCAACACTCAGGATTTCAAATTATCTGTTTGTGGTGGTGCACACCTTTAGTCCCAGCAACTTGGGAAGCAGAGGCAGGTGGATCTCTATGAGTTTAAGGTCAGTCTGGTCTACACATTGAGTTTCAGGGACTGAAGGCGTAAGTCACAAACAATGCCACAGCAGTTTGGAATTATGATTAATAGGGTAGTATTTATTTAAAGGGGAAAAAACTTACAGATCACCGTCAGCCCTCTGCGCAACCAGGAAGGGAGTCTAGTCGCCGGAGGAGCAGGAAGTGAAGAGAGAGAGAGAGAAGGAAGTGGCCACTTTTTTAAAGGGAGAGAGACCACGCCCCAATGGGCTGGTATCTCAGCGGCTATAGGCTGGAGGAGCGGAAGGACCTCCCGCAACAAGGGACAATAACACCCTGTCACAAAGAAGAAAACAAATGAAATAAAACAAAATATTCCAAATCAAAGATTTTTTTTGCTCATACCCTGCGGTTCTCAACTTTATATACCATGTAACAGGAGACACTGTAATCTGTGTTACAGGTATCTGCGAATGCGTAAGAGATAGTGGCTTAAGCAGAGATTTTTCCCTTTTTCTCTTAATCATGAACTCCTGTGGCGTTTCTGTGACTGAGATGTGTCAGTCTAGCAATCCTGCATTCCTCTGGGGCTTTCCTAATAGGTCACAAGTGTTCAAGGACAGCTTCTGGCTTCAGACCTCACACTGTGTGTTCACAAGAATGGAGCTGAGGAAAGGACCAGAGGTCTTCTAGACATTCTTTTAACTAGGAATCATGGATCTTCCCTGGGGATCCAAGTAAACTGTTTACATTCCTACTTAACTTATACCACAGTTCTACAGTCAGAAAGGGACTGAGCCCACAGTCCTTCAAATCAGTAAAACCTCAGCTGACTTCCGTCCAAAATTGCTTCTTCTCTCTTGCTTCTTCCATAATAAGGGAAGATGAGGACAAGATCACTGTGTTAGGAATGAGGGGACTCTAACTTGTACATCCATTTAAGCCAAGGGTAGATTGACTGCTGCTACATCAGCACAAATCCATTAAGACCAGATGGAACAAAAAGATGTGGAGCTTCTAATCGAGGGAAAAGTATTCACCTCAGGTAGGTCTCCTCTTCAAATTCAGAAGCAAGAGCTAACCTTTCCAGAGGCTCCTCTGAAACTGTTAAGGAATTGTCTCTAGACTTTGTTCTTCCACTAAGCCTTTCATCCCGGGAGCTCAGGGCACTTCCCTGCATCATCTCATTAATCTTCATGCCATTCAAGGCAGCTGGCGTCTACTGCCATCTTTATTTTCAGGGTGAAGGAACTGAGATGTAGGTACAGGTTTATGGCTTGCCCAATGTCATATGCTCAATGAGTCAGCACCAGCTGGGGATGAGATCAAAAGCTAGTCACTGAAGACCCTGGGAAGACACTTGGAGGTTATTCGCTCAGCCAGCGAGCATGAGAGCCTGCAAGGTGGCATTACCGAAACAAAGTCAGAGTTCTGTGGAAAGAAGGGAAAGAACAGAACCCAAGCCCAACGCATTCCATAAGACTTCTAACACTGGAGATTTTCTTCATCTAAAAATTAGGGAGAGTGATGCGAACCCATCGAGTTCACTGAGTATTTTAGAGACAAGACTCATTTTAAATTAAACCTCATGAAGTATGGCATTCTGTAAACTCGAAGTCAGGGTAAGGCAGTTTCATCTGATAGGTCTGTTCAACCAATAGTTACAATGAAACTTCTGCTCTGGGCTGACAATGACATCCCTAAGAGACAACCAGACAATTATACAGAAATCTTTCTGGATGACCAAGAATTCCTTTTTGTCATTCAGTGTGTTAAGGACTCATTTGCTGCATGAATTTTATGGAAGATGCTATGTGAGCTTTGAGGGTAAGAGGGCTCTGGTCTGCAGAATCCAGAAAGCAAAGTCAGCTTGAGGATCCAACAAGCAGCCCTTTGTTCTCCTGTTAGGTGAAAGGAAGCAAACTCTGTAGTATGTTAAGAGGACCAGAGGATGCCTTTGTCACCTTCTCTTCGAATGCTAGGAGCTTTGGGGATGTGACAATGTGATCAGAAGAGAGTGCAGGTGACAGCAACCTAGTGAAGCCAAGCATGGAGGGCAGGACAGGTCCATGGACACCGATTGTGGGCATTCCACTGACAAGTTTGATCAGCAGGAATTAGGTGGCTTTTCTTTTTCATTACTGTTTTCTCTAAATGGGAGTTAAAGCCATTTACAGAGGTCAGAGAGCCCTAATTAATTTACTCTTGCTGCCACGTCTCTTCTCTAGAGGACTTGTTGAGTCCAGCCAACCTGTCTCAGGCAGGTGTTCACTGTGCTACCTGCAGAGCACAGCCTGCTGGATGCACTCCCAGGGGGCAGATGTGCTAGCCTTTTGAGACAGCGTTCCTTTATACATGCCACTGATGCTTAAAAGAGTCCATCTGGAGAGAGATTGGTGTCTGTTCCTAGAGGTTTCTTCAGGCAAGAGATCTTCGGACACAGAGATGCAGTGTACATTAACAGAAGAAAAAACAAACTATAAGGATTTAGAAGAGTCCAGTGACCCCCAGTCCATCATGAATACTAACAGATGTCAGTGGTGGGACAGGAGCTGTGGTTGCTTAGGCAGTCACTGAATTAGGGTTCCCAATGATGAGAAAGGATGGAGATATGCACCACTCGGAGGTCAAATGGAAACAGTGAGAGTACCTGAAGAAACAACTCTCAGAAAACCACAAGCACCAGTCTTAGAGAATAAGAAAATAAAAGCCTGCAACAGAGGCTACCAGCTTGAGACTGCCAGTTAAATCTAGGCTGGGCTAGAGCAGACATTTTTTCACTACTGACTTCCAGCTGTCACCTGTGATTCCGCCTTCACCTCATCTCCCTCCTCGATTCCACCCCCCACATATCCCAAAATGTTTTTTTTTATTTTTAGTTTTTTTTAAATTTATTTATTTACTAAGGATTTCTGCCTCCTTCCTGCCACTGCCTTCCATTTCTCTCCCCCTCCCCCATCAAGTCCCTCTCCGTCATCAGCTTGAAGAGCAATCAGGGTTTCCTGACCTGGGGGAAGTCCAAGGACC
>NC_022013.1:18963893-18968464 GCF_000317375.1 Microtus ochrogaster
TGTCTTCTCCAGATCTGTGAAGAATTTTGATGGGATTTTGATGGGGATTGCATTGAATCTATAGATTGCTTTTGGTAGAATTGCCATTTTTACTACATACCCCAAAATGTTAACCTGTTTAGAGCCTGAGTCACAGTAAGAAAGATTTCCAATTTGATATAAAACTCAAGATGAACCATCCAAGGAGTCGTCATCTGCTACCAACTCTATTTTAGCACAGCATAATCAAAGCTGTATTGTTTTATGCAGAGATACTCTGCAGTTCTACAAAAATTACCCTGTAATTTGTATTCCACTCTGGGGTGGTTTTTTTTTTTGAGAAATGCAAATTGAAAGTTTCTAAGTTGAAACTTAGAATAATGCCTTATAACTTTCATTTTGGAGATAGGTAGTAACCTAAGGCAATATGGAAAGGCGAATTCTCAGAACTGGATTGTACATATTCCTTACAAAGAGGCAGGGAAGGAGGAGGAAGGAGGGGAAGAAAGGAGAGCAGAGGAGGAGAGGGGAGGGCTGAGGAGAGGAGGGGGAGGAGCCCTGTGGTTCAACCCTAACCTAAGGTGAAGACACAACGTCAAATAGAGTATGAGCTGAAATTGTAAAGAACAGGAATGAAATATGAGTTCTACAAGGGACTTGCACAGCTGAAGTTGCTGTGTTGGTAGGGGACAGGAAACTGGAAGCACGGTTGAATTAAATGCAGTTTTCCAAAACTTAAAAACAAGACCATTTTCTGTGGGTACTCACGATATAGAGAGTCCTGAATAAAAGTTGAATTGGCCAACACTGTGAAAGTCTATGACAACATAAATGCAGAGGGACTAGGAAGCTTGGGGAAAAAAAACTACTTGCTCAATAGTCTGATGAAGACACAACAAAGAATTCTGGGTCAGAGAGGAACTGACCTCCCAACCATAAATGGGAAGGCCTCCACATTAGTGGTCATGGCCCCTGCATCTAAATGGAAGGCCTTCAGATCAGAGACGGAGGCCTCTTCTCATGAAGTGTTCTAACAGAGCATGTGAGAAGAGACTGGTAGTACTCAAAGTCTGGAAAGGAGAACTCCTTAGTTCATCTTCCCTCATCTCAGCATCCATGTCCTTCCTTCTGCAGAGAGAGAGCGGGGGTGGGGGGGTATCAGAGGAGGAGATTCGGGTGCTTCACTTCCTACAAGGTAAGCTGTTATTTTCAGAGGAAAATTTTCACTCTGTGAGGCAGTCAGTCTTATTTCTGCCACAGGAGTGTCTGTCTCCTCCTGAGTCTCCACAGGAGGGAGTGCCTCAGCTCCCACTGCATCTAGATAAGCAGGTGGAGCCTTCAACCCCTGCAGCCCAGAAACTTCATGCACCTACTGGGAGCAAGGTCCCAAGCACATTTCACTTTCAGTGTTTTCTCTGTTTAAAAAGTCAGAGGAGATATTTAAGAAGCAACAACCACCCTCTCATTCACTACAGGCGCTGAGGGCAAAGATCCATATGAAATTGTCAGGGAGCATTGTTGGAGCACATCCTAAAGCAGCTCAGATTCTTCAGCAGGTGGCAATGGTTTCTTTGCCTAGCCCTTTTGTTGCTCAGGCTCATAGTAGGACATCAGCCCACTGGTGTCTCAGGACAGCACCCTACCCAGAGGATTCTGAAAGAAGATGCCAGCACCAAACAGGAATCAGCCACTTTTATTTATTTTTGTTTTGACAACTACTTGTTAAAATAACTGAAGGGATAAATTGTTTGAGCTGGCTTTGCATGAGGCTAGAATTCCAAAACCGTACCAAATCAGCTACTGGTCAGCTTCCTTTGTTCTCTCCACACCTTCCTGCAAATGTGCACACCCACTGCCGCCCTGTATATTTGTCTTCAATTAGCTGGAAGGAAAATATTTGAGAAAAGTCAGGGTTGAACTGACAGGAGCTTTCTACCAAACCCAATACTCAGAACTAATGGAGGATTATTTTGTGTATATGTTTTCACTTGAAAGTAAGAGATTCCCATTGTTTTTGTTTGGTCAATCGAGTGGTTTAAAGGTTCATAAACTTTGAGATGAACAAGAGCTGTCACTGCATGAAAAAGAAGCAGTTCTTACATAATCTGAGAGGCATTTGAACCAAAATCTTATAAGATGCACTGAATACTTGAATCGCATGTACACAGAATTCTGTAGTCACTGTGCTGATAAATCAAGGGGTTATCACCGTGGAGGAGGGGCTTGCCATCTAGAGTCCATAGTTAGAGATTTCTAACCTAATTCTGTCCCCTTTGCTCGCCGCAGGTATTAATGTTTGAGATAATTCCTAGGCTCTCAGTACTACAGCAGATACCAAAGAAAACCTCTGTGTTTCCCCTCCCACAGGAGAGCACCATGGGTCAAGACTGAAAAGTGTAATTGCTCTCCTCTGTAAAACTGTGCTGAATCCTTCTGCCGCTGATGCTTTCCTGGAAGCATTTGTCTGGATCCTAGGGATACAAGTGAAAAACAATTTGTGTCTTTTTCTATGATGGCTCCAAAAATGACCGTTATAAGCACAAGGCACCCAAGACCAAGTTTTCAGCACAGAGGAGATTTATTTCCCCCAGAGGGGCAGAAGGCAGGGAATAAGAGACAACACAAAAGACAGAAGAAAATGGTAGAGTAGAAAAGGGAAGGGGAACAAGGGACAGGGGGAAAGGGGTATTTGTTCTGGGGGGACAAAAGCCTACCTCTGAATAGTGGGGAGACAGACATAGCCCCTACAATGGTGGTTTATGAAGGTAAAGGGGACACTGTGTGTTGGGAGGAGATGCTCAGTTTTGATTGAACAGGTTAATTAGGGCAGTCAAAGGGAGCTTTTGACTGCTGAGTTTTAACACCTTGAGAGCTGGATCTTGGTAGTAAGCCTAAGTGGGAGGAAGTGGCCCAGTAATGGAAACCTTGGTTTCTAGCTTTAGGAACATAATCTAATAGGGTCTTTTCTTTTTTCAAGGAAAAGGGAATAGGGGAAGGGCAAGACCTGCAAGAGCCATGTTTGCCATCTTGAACTTACCAGAGCCCCTCAGCTCCACCCTTTCCCTGAGGTTTTTGTTTCCAAAAAACACTCTATTGTCACCCATATAAAATAAGTTTAAACTTAAAAGCTTTGAGAAAGAGCTGGAAATTCTGTGGCATGCCTGTAATTCTAGCTAGACAAGAATGCACAAGTTGATAACATGACTGCTCCAAGCAGATTTACCAGAAGCATCTGAAAGAGTCCAGAACACACAGAAAATACAAACCTGAACGTGACCTGCAGACTGACCCAGGCCATGAGAGAAGCAAGAGCAGAGCAGGAGCATAGGGGAAGCTAAAATGAAGACATAGAGAAGACAAAAGAGAGCACATAGCTGAAACAGCAGGGTTAAAAGGAGAAAGTGAGTAGCTGGGGAGGGGAGCTCCTGAGCTGGAGGAAGATCATGAGACAGGGGTGGCAAGAAGAGATGAGAAATGCCAGGATGCCATCATGGGCTGAAAATGTATAACAGGTACTCGCGATATGCTAATAAACTCCACCGAAGACATTTGTCCCTTCTGCCTGCAGTAAGGGAAATCAGTCCTTTGGTCGAGGGGAATGGGCTGCACAAATGGAATGCTATCTTTTGTCTAACTGCTGAATTTAGGGAAATGGAGTTTCCTTTGGACTTGAAAAGCAAGATCACGAGTTTGATGTCAGACTGAGCAATATAGACCCTGGCTCTAAATAAATAAATAAATAAATAAATAAATAAATAAATAAATAAATAAATGAAAGGTTAGAAGACAGAATTTATGTAATGAAATATTAATGACTGGGCTGGGTATAGCTTAACAGTAGAGTGCTTTTTAGGATGTGTAGGGCCCTGGTTTGTGCACAAAGTCACACAAAAATGTATGACTAATTTTAAAAGTCAGTTTAGATAGATGGTGATGCCTGGCTCTTTGGCAAACTTTAGTTTAGATGTGAATGTATTCTGTAGATGTGATTAACATTTACAGCCCAGGTATTGTGAGTAGAGATTAAGTTCAATGGTGTTGATGGGGCTTGTCTAATCAGGTGAAGATCTTAACAAAAAAGACTGAAGTTTACTGAATAAGGGATTTCACCTCAAAAATCAAACATCAGTACCTCCCTGAGTTTCTAGCAGTCTGGTCTACCACACAGATTTTTAGTTCTCCTGTAGTTGACAGTGGTTTGAACTGGTGTTTTAAGCTAATTCTGTGACTTTCTATGTTTTTGGTTCTGTTTCTACAGAGAACCGGATACTATTTTCAAGTAAGTCTATTTCACTTTTGTGTTTTCTAGATTAAAACAATTATGAAACATTTTTGAATAATATTAGACAGAGCACAAGACTTCTGTTTGTGTTTTGATATCCATCCCTGCTCCAACAGACCCTGAGTCTCACTTGAAACTGATCTGGACAACAACCTCATGGATAGTCCTTAGACTTATGGAAGCCAATCATTGCCCAGTGATGCAGGTCATATGGCTTAGTAAAGACCTATGAGAACAAGTTTCCTGCTTGGTTTTGTTCCTCCAAGAGGCTTTTTTTACAAAAAGAATATAGTCTCCTCCTCCTCCTCCT
>NC_022013.1:18968569-18971528 GCF_000317375.1 Microtus ochrogaster
TTCTCTCTCTCTCTCTCTCTCTCTCTCTCTCTCTCTCTCTCTCTCTCTCTCTCTCCATTTTCCCCTCTCTCCTCTTGGCAGAGAATACCACTCCACATAGCAACACCTCAGTACTAGAAGCTGCCTCTTGGTCAAAGGAAATGAATGTGCCATTGACCTGGATCACATAACCTGAAAGCTTGCATGGACCCTATACGTCCACATTGTCTGAATCATCTGCCTGTTTGACCCTAACTTCTTAGCAAAAGCCAAAAAACCAAGTTTCCTTGTCCTTAGTTTCTTACCTATAACAAACAGAACAGAACAAGGTAATCTGTGTTGTCCCCAGACACTGTCTGAAATGCACGCATGTGTGCTGGCACTAAAGTTGTGAATCATTTGTCAATTACTGTTAGGGAAAGCTTTATTACAATGTATTTCTAAATGCATCATCTATTATCAAAGCAGAAGGCTTGTGAATTGTGATGCCATAAAGTGTTGGCACTATTTGTGTTGTCTGAGCTGGCGTTGCACTCTGGCTCAAGTGATCCTCTAGCCTCAGCCTCTCAGGCTGCCAAGTTGATTTAAAGCATAACTTGAGAAACCACCAAACTGATTTCCAAAGTGGTTGGACATGTTTCCACTCCCACCAGCAGCGGAGGAGTGTTCCCCTGACTCCACATCTTCTCCGGAATAAGCTGCTCCTAGTATTTTTGATCTTAGCCATTCTGACAGGTGTAAGATAGTAACTCGGATTCGTTTTGATTTGCATTTCCCTGATGATTAAGGCTGTTGAGCAATTCCTTAAATGTCTTTTGGTCATTTGAGATTCTTCTGTTGAGAATTCTCTGTTTAGCTCTCTACCAATTTTTGATTGGATTATTTTGTATTTTTATGCCCAGTTTCTTGAGTTCTTTAGATATTTTGGAGATCTGTCAAATGTGGGGTTGGTGAAGATCTTTTCCCATTCTGTAAACTGTCATTTTGTCTTATTTCAGTCTTGTTTGCCTTACAAAGCTTTATAGATTCAGGAGTCCCTTTTATTGATTGTTGCTCTCGGTGTCTGTGCTACTGGTGCATTTTTTCCTTTTTGTTCTTTTTTTATTTAATTTTTTTGTCTTCTCTTCCCACTCCCCAAATCTTCCTCAGAGAGGGAATATCAGAAACCTCCATGGGGAATCAACAAAATCTGTCATATCACTTGAGGCAAGACCAAGGTCTTTCTCTCTGTATATAGACTGAGCAAGGTACCCCTCCATAGGGAATGGGCTCATAAAAGCTAGTTCATGGACTAGGGATAAATACTGTTTCCACAGCCAGTGGCCCCACAAACTTCCCAAGCCTCACAACTGTCACCCACATTCAGACTGCCTAGTTCGGTCCTATGCAGGCTCCCTGGTATCAGTTCAAAGTCAGTGAGCTCCCATTGACTTGGGTCAACTGTTCCATCACGGTCTTGACCCCTTTGTTCATATTATTGCTCCTCCCTCTTGGACCAGTGCTTAGTTGTGGATCTTTGCATCTGT
The DNA here is from genome assembly GCF_000317375.1 of Microtus ochrogaster. NCBI lineage: Eukaryota > Metazoa > Chordata > Mammalia > Rodentia > Cricetidae > Microtus > Microtus ochrogaster. Next base: position 18,970,075 of record NC_022013.1, read on the forward strand.
TTCCATCTGTTAGTGGAAGAAGGTTCTGTGATGACAATTAAGTACTCACCACTCTCTGCTTTCAGGAAAAGGTAAGCTAAGGCATCCTCTCCGCTATTGCTTAGATTCGTAGCTGGGGTCATTGCTGAGAATTTCTCTAGTGCCAGGTTTCTCCCTAAGGCCATAATTGTTCCCCCTGTTAAAATATGTCTTTCCTTGCTCTCCATCTCCATCCTTTCTCCAACTCGACCTTCCCCATCCCTCATGTTCTCCTCCCACCTCGCTTTCTCCCCTCCTCACCCTCCTTCCACCCTCCACTCCCACACACCCAATTTATTCAGGGGATCTTGTCTATTTTCCCTTCCCAGGGGGACCTCTGTATGTCTTTTGTAGGGTCCTCCCACATTACCACTCTTGGACATATGCCTAAAGGATACTCAATTGTACCACAAACACACTTGCTCAACAATGTTCATAGCAGCAATATTCATAATAGTCAGAACATGGAAACAACCTAGATGTCCCTCAACTGAAGAACGGATTAAGAAAATGTGGTACATTTACACAATGGAGTACTACTCAGTTGTAGTAAAAAAAAAAAAATCATGACAACATGAAATTTGCAGGTAAATGGATGGAACTTGAAAAAAATCATCCTGAGTGAGGTAACCCAGACCCAGAAAGATAAACATGGTATGTGCTTACTCATAAATGGATACTAGATATAAAGCAAAGAATAGCCAGACTACAGTCCACAGCTCCAGAGAAGCTAGGCCACAAGGAAGACCCTAAGAGGGACATATGCGTCTCTCTGGGAAGGGGAATTAGATGAGATCTCCTGGGTAAACTGGTGGGGGGGTGCAGTAAAGGGAAAGGGAGATGAGAACATGAGAGAACAGGATGGTTGAGGGGGGGGAAGGGACAGAATTGAGAGAAATGAAAAAAAACTCTTGATAGAGAGAGCCATTATTGGGTTAGAGAGAACTCTGGTGCTAGGGAAATTCCCAAGAATTCATAAGGACGACCCCAGCTAAGACTCCTAGCAATAGCAGAAAGGGTACCCAATCTGGCCTTCCCCTGTAGTTGGATTAGTGAATACCCCAGCTATGATCATAGAGCCTTCATCCAGTAACTGTTGGAAGCAGATGCAGAGATTCACAGCCAAGCAACAGGCCAAGCCCTAGGAAACAAATCAGAGAGGGAGGAGGAAACACATGAGCAAGGGAGGGCAAGGTCATCATAATGGAGAAATCTACAGAGACAGCTGATCCAAGCTTGTGGAAACTCATGAACTCTAGACTGACAGATATGTAGCCTCCATAAGACTGAACTAGGCCCTCCATATGTGGGAGACTGTTGAAATAAGAGCGGCGGGGCTGCGTCCCCAGCACCCGGCCGCCTGCACGGCTAGCTTTAAACCCGAAATAATTACACGGAAACTGTATTCTTTTAAACACTGCCTGGCCCCATTAGTT
>NC_022013.1:18973360-18990180 GCF_000317375.1 Microtus ochrogaster
GTTGCACCATGTATAAGTAATACGGTACCGCCTGTGTCCTGCCCAGTCTAAACTTAACTGCGCTGTTATCACAGTAATTACGGTAGTTCCTGCCTGAGGTCAGCACAGTTCAGCATGGAGCAGCTGCTCCTGCCTCAGATCTACTTGGTACCTGAGCTGAGCACTGTTCCAGGCACACAGCAAGTCCACATTGGCGCTGCAGTCAGCAGTTTAATTCTGAGACTGAGCGTGCAGCACAAAAACTCTTTTTATCTAAGTTACAACCAAATCTGACACGCAGAGCACTGCGCAGTGTGAAAACATGTCTCTGTCGGCAGGAATCCGCCATGCTCTTCTGCCTGCCTAAGCTTGATTCTACCACCTGCCCAGGTGCAGGCGGGAGTGCTGAGCCATCAGCACGGTCTCAGAGCACTCTCCTTTTGATCCCAAGCGGGAACACAAACATCCAGTGCCATAAAAGCCTTTGAAATGCTTTAAAGCCAGAGTTTGTACTGGCGGCACAGCCCAGGAAGCCGCGCTTTAAAATGATGCAGCGTTTTTTGTGCTGCTGATGCCGAATCAGAAAATCTCTCTACAGCATGCCACTAACAAACAGCAAAAATCTGTGTTAAACTCTCTCTCCCTTATTTTTAAGCCTTCTCAGGTTTTTAAGTGGATTTAGTCCATCACGTTGGGCGCCACTCTGTTGAAATAAGAGCAGCAGAGCTGCGTCCCCAGCACCTGGCTGCCTGCACAGCTAGCTTTATACCCGAAATAATTACATGGAAACTGTATTCTTTTAAACACTGCCTGGACCCATTAGTTTCAGCCTCTTATTGGCTAGCTCTTACATATTAATCTAACCCATTTCTATTAATCTTTATAGCCCACGAGCCTGCTTACCAGGAATGATCTTAACCTGCATCTGTCTGGAGTGGGGGAACCATGGTGACTCACTGACTCAGTTTCTTTCTCCCAGCCTTCTGTTCTGTTTACTCCACCCACCTAAGGGTTGGCCTATCAAGGGGCCTAGACAATTTCGTTACTCCTTAACCAATGAAATCAACAGATTGATATATGACACTCCCACATCAGGAGACAGTAGTGAAGCTTGGACTATCTCAGAGGCACCTGGCAGTAGGATCAGGCTCTATCCCTGGTGCATGAGCTAGTTGGAGCTCACTCCCTACGGTGTGATGTTATGCTCAGTCTTAATGCAGGAGAGAGGGGCTTAGTCTGGCCCCAACTTAATGTGCCAGACTTTGTTGACTCCCCATGGGAGCCCTTTCCCCTGTTGGAAATAGTGGACGTGGGGTGCACTGTGGGGAAGTGATGGAGTATGGGGGGAGAACTGTAGTTGGACTATGAAGGGTTGTGAAATAAAATTTAAATAAATCATAACATGGTGTCGTTTTTTTTTTTTTTTTGTTCTGGTGGCCTTAGCCCTAACAAATTGCTCTTATCATCAGTAATTTTCAAGACCTTTTTTAGTATGAAATGCCCTAACAAATAAACAAAAACAGACAAAGAGGCTATCATAAAAAATGAAGAAAGAATAATGGCAGAGATCCTAGCAGATACAAGTGAATCCTAAACCTATGAAGAACTGTTCAGCCTCAGCCAACGTGAGAGATGCTGTGATGGATTGTGAGGAAATCCCCACAGGTTCATGAATTTGAACACACAGTCCCAAGCTGGTGATGCTGCTCTGAGAAGCTGTGGAACCTTTGCAACCCAGTACCTAGTTGGCATATGTACACTAGTAGAAATAAACCGTTTAAGCGTTATTGTCCAGTCTCAATCCCCATGTAGCTATTTCTTTCCTGGCCTGTCCACCATGTCTTTAAGATGTAGCCTTAAGATCCTATATTCTACCATTATTTTTGGAGTGATACCCTGTTTAGCCCAGATATGGGGGGAGGGCCTCGAAATGAAGTGTCAGACTTTGTTGACTCCCCATGGAAAGCCTTACCCTTTCTGAGGAGTGGATGGGGAGGTGGGATGGGGGGAAGGTCAAGGAAGCAGAAGGAGGGGAGGGAGTGGGAACAGGAGTAGCTATGAAAAATGAGAAGAGATTGTATTTAAAGTTCTTAATTAAAAAAAGAAAAAATCCTATCTTAATGGAGAGGACTCCTACAACCATGATAGACTGAAACCATGAGCTAAAATAAAACCCTCCTAAGTTACTCTGACTGGACATTTTGTTATAGCAACAGAAGCAGCAGATTGCCACTTTAAAAGCTGGCAATTTAGCAAAAAGTTTAAAGACACTTGATAAATATAATTTCTGTATCTGTAATGAGAGTTGTCACCAAAAGTAGCAGTTACAAGGGCTCATTCTTCAAGGAAAGCAATTTAGCATTAGTTAGAAAAATTAGACATTCCTATAAATTTTGACTCAACAATTCCCTTTCATATTGGTTAGCGTTTATCGCTGTGGCCAAAATATCTAACATGGACAATATAAGGGAGAAAAGATATACTAGGGCTCATAGTTCAGAGGGTCCAGTCTACCACGGTGGAAGCATTACACTTCACATTGTGGAAGGTGAAGAAGAAGTAGAAGGCGAAGAAGCAGAAGGGGGAAACAAGAGCTTGCCCCCTTTTGCTGCTGTCCCACCCAGGGTCTCCAGAACATGTGATGATACTGCCTATGTTTAATTAATCCTCTGTGCACCGGGCGGTGGTGGCGCACGCCTTTAATCCCAGCACTCGGGAGGCAGAGGCAGGCGGATCTCTGTGAGTTCGAGACCAGCCTGGTCTACAGAGCTAGTTCCAGGACAGGCTCCAAAGCCACAGAGAAACACTGTCTAGAAAAAAAAAATTAATCCTCTGTGCAAACTCCTTCACAGACAATCTGGTGAGTTTGCCTAACCTGTTTTTTAGGTAATTGTATGGTTGACAGAAAAGCTGAACTGCCCTGTTCTTCTCAACTATATCTTACAATTTTACTTGCTCACTTACAAAATTATACTACTTGAAAGTGAAGTATTTGAAATACACACACACACACACACACACACACGCGCGCACATATATGTGTGTGTATATATATATATATATATATATATATATATATATATATATATTATCACAAATTTCTACAACTGAATTAATGTTTAGCTTTTAAGGAAATTAGGGGAGCTCTCTTGTCAATAGAAGGGGATGATTACTGCCTCAGCCTACATGTGGTATTAAAACAAAACATCAAAAACTGAGTGACTTGTTAACAACAAATGTTTATTTCTTCCAGTTCTGAAGTGATGAAGGTCAAGGCACAGGCACATGTGTTATCTGATTTTGAATTGTCATCAGATGGAGAATCTTCCTGTGCCCTTATGTGGTGAGTGAGACTCACTGGTTCTTTAACTGGACTCACTGGAATCTCTTATAAACACTCATCCAAACCATTAAGGCTCAGGCCTCAATCCAATCACCTCCCCAAAGTCTAAGACCCTGAGCCATCACCTTGAGGGGTAGAATTTCAGCATATCACTGAGAAGACAGGATCAGACTAGAGCACTCTCTAAACTGCGTGTGAAATCGGAATGGGGAGGTGAAGGAAGGACACTGAATGTATGTTGTGTCTTTTGAAAGGAATGTTTGAACATGTTTGTGTAGAGAAAACAAGAAGAGTGCTGACACAGGAAGAATTATGCTTTACTAGGGGTTAGAACCGGGGACTCCTAGATAGGGCTGAGAAAGAGGCTCAATTTTTCACTAGATATCTTTAAGTTTTTTGACCTATAAGTATACATGTCAGTTGTTTTGAAGATTAAAAATTAAGTGCTTGAAGAGAAGTAAAGCCATTATTACAAATACATTTTGTAATTTGCCATAATTTGTTTTCAATAACTCAGGCTAAATTATAGGGCTTATGCTTTGGATAAGTGATGATTAATGATCAGCTGTGAAACAATGACTTGGTACATTTATCCTCATTTCCCTTTACGTCTAAATAAGGGCAGTAGAAAATGGATTTTGAATTAAGGGGAGGATATCAATCTTATCTATAACATTTTAAAGGCTGGTATGCTGGGCACTTGGCTTCGTCTACATTATCCCCTTAGAGTGCCTTGTGTAGCTGTCCCCACACCCAGTGTTTTACGAGCTCCTTCATCTCCACATCAGTCTCCTACTGAAATTTACCAAGTTGCTTCTGAAAGCCCAGCACAGAACAGGTCACGCACAAACATTATCTTCCTGAGCTCAGAATTCTCCACCACTGTCATTTTTCAATCACAATGATGCCACCAATAAGCTGAGGGCCTGAGCTCCTTAAATTCAAAGAGTTCAATAGGATTACCTGCAGTTGCCATCTGGGAAAAGAAAACAATGGGAACTCATGGGCAAGACTTTGGTCTACAGGAAACAGTTTCAAAATTAGCCTTGGGAATTTCAGAGCGCCTCAGTAAATGTTTGTCTTGGGAAGAAAAATAAGAAAGAAGGGAGGGAAGGAAAAATAAAGCAAAGAAATGGCACAGCTGACAAAATACCCCAGTGGAAATAAGCTATGATCCTGAGACTGACTCCTTCATTTACTATTTATCTGTGTCTGCCTTTAACACAGGCAAGACCGGGGTGCTCAGTGCAAGAGTGGACTAGGGCTCAGTGACAGAGTGCTTGCTTGGCATCGCGGGGGCTGCATGAGGCTCAATCCCCAGCGCTCAGATTGAGGAGGAGAGAACTGGAAGAAGGGCGGGTCCACTGTATACACAATGTGCTTACAGCAGCTGGGAGTTGCGCAAGGAATGAAGCGCAGCTAAAGTATGAAGACAGAGGAATGTGGCTGCCATGTTGGACGGGTGGTAGGGCGGGTCTCTTGGAAAAGAGGACATTTGAGCAGGAATATGAAAAGTGATCCACACAGCTTCCTGAAAGAATTTTCTAAGCAGAGGCAAGAACTGTAGCAACCAAAGCACTGTCATGGAAATGTACTTGGGAGCTGAAAAACTAAGAAAAAAAAAAAGAGGAGAGAATGTCCTCATGGAGTTTAGAAAAACATAGCTGAGAAACAATGTCAGCATTTCCTCCAGAAAACACACCCAGGAGTTATGTAATTCCACACAAACAGTCCCGTGTCTCTAAAGCGAAAACATTCTTATTTATAGAGAAGACAGGAGTCCACTCACATGGTGTATGGTGTTAGGAATACTGACCATGGCCGTCTGACCAAGAAATAGTTTCAGGGCTGGGAGTATAGGTCAGTGGTAGAGCATGAATGCATAAAACCCTAGAGCCTTTTTGTGCAAAATAAAAATAAAAACAAGAGAAGAAAAGAGGAGAGGGGAGGGGAGGGGAGGGGAGGAGAGGAGAGGAGAGGAGAGGAGAGGAGAGGAGAGGAGAGGAGAGGAGAGGAGAGGAGAGGAGAGGAGAGGACAGATACTTTGGCCCAGACCCACTAACACACGAATTTCCTTTCACTGATACATTGTTTTGGGAGCCCATATTTTGGGATGAGCCTTAAAAATATAAAACACCTTGGAGAAATGGTGCAGAAAGTTTAATTCATAGCAAAATATAAATAATTACTCACTAATATTTCTGTGAGCAGTACAGGTTTTCACTGAAAACTCAAATACACTCAACATAAGTGCTGGGGCTACCCAGGCCCAGCTTCTGCTGCCAGGCAGTCGCTGAATAGAAATAGTCTTTCTTCCTAGAGAGAATGTTATCTCTGTTAAGCTACCACGACTTGTTAGAAATGTTCCTTGGGGGCTGCTTCTTCCTTTAGAGTCCCATTGTGTACTTGCCCAGCAGTGCTTCGATCTGGATTTAGTTTCCTGAGGAACACCGAGGAAAGAAGTAGCATTAGCAAAGAGCTAATCAAATTACAAATTTAAAAATTGACTGCTTTATATAATTCCAACTCTGATGAATTTTGCAGGCCGCAATAGATCCAAAGACACAAATCTGAGACAGTCTCATGAATAAATGAAAGTGATGTTGAACTTGAAATCTATGAATCTCTTGCTCAAGCCTAAGCCCTTTACAGTTCTGATAATTTTTTTTTAAAAAAAGTTTATTTCCTGAATATGGGCTATGGAAGAAAGAAAAATCCATTCATTCTACAAAAGATGTGGATAAGTGGATATTCTAGGCTAGGTACACGGCTTCTAAGGGGAAATAACCCTGGCCTTTTGCACAGGAGGCTACCATGTCTACTAAATTAACCACACTGCCCAATTGGGTCAATGTTCAAGATCTTAAATTGCCATTGTTTAATTTTCTCAAAGGAGACCTGTTCTTTGGAGATCAGTATTAAATCCTGGATTCTGGAACTTTAGCATCTGAGCCTTTGGTCCTAAACAAGGAGTGGAGGTGGGCTTTCAGTGAGTCAGTTAGGCTCTGTTGGAGAAGTTAGCACAGGAGAAAGGGGCTCCTGAATGCTCACTTGAAACCCCTATCCTTTCCTACCCAAGGGTGGTGTTTACACTCCAGGCTCCCCAGCTGAGGACTGATGCCAGGAGGAAAAGTGAAGCCCGCAAACTGGGTGTCTGCCATATCTGTGCAATCCCAGCACTCTGAGCCATTGTCAGGAGGTTTGTTCCAAGTGTGATGCCAGCCTGGACGGCACAGGGAAGGCTGTCTTTTAAAATCCAAGCAAAGGACAGGCCAGTGGACTCAGTGGGCAAGGGTGCCTGCTGTCAAGCTTAACTACATAAATTCAGTCCTCAGCACCCATATCATCGAAGGAGAGAACTGACTCCTACAAGTTGCTGTCTGTTCTTCACAGGAACTCTGTGGCACGAGTGTGTCCACGCACATGCACACTCACACAGAAAATAGTAAATAAGGAGTAGAAGATAGGAGAGTAGGGAAATGAAAAGAAAATGGAGCTTCAGGCTGGGAGTCTCAGGCAGGGAAGGAGGCCTGCTCTAGGCTGTGGTTGTAGTCTAGGTACCAGGGTCTGATGTGCAGACCAGAGGCAGTGTCAAAATATCAAATCACGGATGCCAGTCTTCTTGTGACACCAGCTCATCTGGCAACAGTCGTGACTGTATCGCCAATGAGAGATAAAGTTGAGAGAAAGGAGAAAGAAGGAGAAAGGGAGAGAGGGAAAGGAAAAGAGGGAGGGAGGGAGGGAGGGAGGGAGGGAGGGAGGACGTATAAAATGCAGACTCCTGAAAATCATGTTTCAGCATCACAGTCCAGTCGTCTGCTCCACTCTGCATGAAATGGTTTGTCACTGTCTGGATCAGTTTCTACCCACCCAGCTTCCCCACACAGTAAATAGCTGAAGGCCACAGACACCAGCTCCGACTAACTTGAGCAAAAGGGAAGTTGCTGGAAGGGTGCCAAGAAGCATGTCCACACCACAGGAAGTACAGACTCAGGCTTGTTGAATGGTCAGGAGTCCAGTTAGGCTGTGGAGAAGGAAGCATGGCTCCTGATTAAAGCTGCTGGCAGGGCTTCAACCGAATTCTGAAGGCCACAGCAACAAGGACACTGAGCAAAGGAGGTGCCATTCTGTAGAAGGAGCGGTGGGCCGCTTCCCACCACCTGGCTCCCAGTTAGCTTTACCCAAAATAATTACATGGAAACTGTATTCTTTTAAACACTGCTTGGCCCATTAGCTCTAGCGTCTTACTGGCTAATTCTCATATCTTGATTAACCCATTTCTAGTAATCTGTGTAGCACCACAAGGTCATGGCTTATCGGGAAGGATCTTAACCTGTGTCCATCTTGGAGAGGAGAGCTATATCGGCTGTCTCATTGCCAAAGTTCTGACCTATTAGGCCAAGCAGTTTTTTATATTAATTAACCAATAAAAGCAACAGATAGATAGAAGACCTACCTATATCACCATCTGTCCACTGTCTTTGCATCTGGCATCAGTTTCTGGAGATCCACAGCCCCTGGCTAAAGTAGGACTCAGACCGGCAGTGGAGGGCCAGGAAGAGGACTCTGCAAGTCTACGACCTTGAGTAGAAGGAAGGACTCTACCTTCCTCCCCCTAACCTCTTCCTCTAGCCATTGCGAGACTCATATCATGGAAAGGAGCAAGTAGGTAGACTTTAGGGCACTTGATAATAACACTCAGATGACAGTGGAGATTGTAAGTGAGAGAAGGCAACAAAGAGAAATAAGAACTAAACTACTCGATGGGCAGCTGCTTTCAAAACACATGCATTTTACAGAGCCTGTCTGAATGTCTCAGGCACAGTTCAACAGTGGAGATGTGCCCTGGAACTGTGTTATTAAGTGACTTGTCATTGTACAAACATCAGAGAGTGCATTTAATTTAAGATGAAGGCAGCATCACCAGGTGATGCGGTTCTTTGGGACCTATTGCACACATGGTTAAATCACCACAGTGTGATACATGGTACATATAATGCTCCTGCGACGAAAAGATGACTCCCTCTTTGAGTATAATTCTGACAATAACTCACATTTTATCAGTTACAGGAGACACCTCTGTAGGTAATCAAACAGAAACCAAGACAGTCCTTCTTCCTTTCAAGGTATTACTGAGACATTTTGAGAAATAGGCTTTCAAAACCAAGCTTAAGAAATATCTCAAAATTATAAGTCAAACACATCATATCTAATGTTAATTGTCTGTTTGGTGGTTGTTTAAATGTTAGTCAGATTTATGGTAAAGTTCAGTTTTTAATATAACATGGGGATATTTTATGATACATTATTGTCTATTTTATAATCCACATGTGCAGTGCACTTATGTCTATTTTATGATCATAATTTTACAACTTATATGATTATAAATGTTTATTGATATTGTGGTTTTAGACATATTTTCCTCTTTGTCCATAACTACCATGAAGCAAGAGTGTAACTTCCAAGGCCATTTAAGATTGACCCACCCTCTACCAGAATTTGTTCTACAGCATAGTCTCAGGAGGCAGAGAGCAAAGCCGGGGCCTGGCAATATGATATGGATGCTTTCTATGAAATTTGAATTATAAAACAGAGTTTGGGGATAGCTTTTCCTTGAACCTATAGTTTTATATAATTATACTTTCTTTTGTAGCTTACACTTTCAAAGTAACATATATTGCCTATATTTGGGACTATGATGACCATCATGAATATAAACAAGAGTAAGGGGAGATTGGAGAACAAGAGGGCAGTCTGCTACTCACCTAGGCTGGGAGCTGCTTCCAAGGGTGTCTGCAAGCAAATGCTCAGAATTGGTCATTCCCCAACATGGCTCAGTCATCCTCCAGATCCCCAAATACCTGCCTAGGCATAGTTATCTAGGAGTTTGCTGCTCTGTCCAGTTCATACCAGGTCTTTGAAATGATCTGATGATAGAAATAATCCTGAAATACAAATCAAACTCATATAAAAGTGTGATTTGTGTTTTCACAATTTCAGTAGTCTGAAAGTCTACAGCCTAAATATGACAAGCTGGATGCATCACTCTGGGATTCTTACGTCAAAGTCCTGGCCTCCCCTCCTGATGTGACTGGGTTTGGATGTGCTGACGCCTTTAAAGAAATAATGAAATTAAGAAAGGGTCATGATGGCTAATCTTCACTGTCAAGTTGGGTAGAGTTAGAATCACCTAATAGATATACCCCTCCATGTGTATGTAGGAGAGGATTTCCAGGCAAATTAACTAGGAGGGATGGCCCAGGATGAACATGGCTGGAATTACCCTGTGTGATGGACTGAAGAAAATGGGGCAAAGGAAGACATCACCTCTGCTTCCAGTCTTATGCTCCTGTAGCCACCAGAGCCAGTCTGCTGCCTTGCCTTTCCTGCCTGGCAGACTGTGCCTCAAACCAGGGACAATAGCAATAAGAAAAGAAATAATGCAGAGATCAGCTTCTGAAGACCACCCACGTGGTCTGGTTTGGGCCATCTTCCTTTGTCAGAAAAGCCTGTGAAGTCATATCACTGTGATATGACTTCATATCAGATTACATCTATCTTTAGATGACCTATTACATCAGATTATCATCCCACATGCTACTCCAACATCAATTCACTGCTTTCCAGAGCTCTGTGGTCAGCTGCTTTGCATTATAACCCATTTACTGTTTTAATCTCTCTTTCACATAATTTAAAATATTTACAGTCTCTGTAGAAAAGTATTGGGACAAGTTTAGCAGGCACCAGGGGAAAATAGAGTCCTGCCCTCCACAGGATATTATCCAGAAAATTTGAAAGCTTCATATGATCAAAGTTTATTTCTCTGGTCTAAAATCTATGACTCAAGTACTTTCCTCTTGGTGCCTCTCCCCAATGCAGTGGACAGGAATCCAGCTCCTTTTCACCATCATTTCTATGATCTGGGAACTTCCATGCTCAGAAAGGTTTTATGTTCATTATTACAAAGAAAAAAAATGATATTGTTTAAGTTACTTTTCTTGTCATAGTGACCAACTACCTGAAAAAAAAAACACACACTTAAATGAGGAAGCATTTATTTTGGCTCATGTTTCAGAGAAATTCTGTCCATTATGGTGGAGGGGGAAATATTGCAGCAGAAGCAGCATAGTCCTGAGAAAGGACAGTGACGGTATTCTACTTACTTGTTTTGTTCCCTTTTTAGTCAGTCTGAGACCCAGCTTATGGGTCTCTGAAAAGAAATCCAAAGACATCCAGAGGTGTCACTGTGTGATTACAAATTCAGTCAAGTTATCAATTAACTTAACCACCACAAGTGTCAGGAAATCTGCTAGGAAAAGGCTTTGAAATGAGAAATGCTATTTCTACAGATATCCTAGAAGTCAGAACTCAGTCACAGAGAAAGAATCCACTTTCAAGAAGAATTGGAAATGTAGTCTTCCTGTGTGCCTAGCAAGATATGTCTAAAACTGTGGATCGGATAAATGTTCTTCCATAAAGTCAGAATATGGATATGGTTGGAGAAAAAGCATTTCTTTAGGTATTTGCAAAGTCAACCCTGTTTGATATCAGTTGAGTTTCCTAAGATGTTTTCTGCTTCCCTGCTCCCTCTGCCAAATCTGTCGCTACCTATGGACTCAGCCTCCGTCCACTTTGTAAGGAGCCTCTGAGTTCCAGCATAGTCATGTTTATAACTGGTTTTCCCTTGACTGGCTATCCCAATTCTGACACCAACCTTCATATTCGAAAAGTCCGTTCTGTCATTTTTTTAACAACCTTTGCCAAATCAGATTCTTTGTGTCTAGAATCCAGGATTGCGCTTAACACTGAACTAGTGTCTAGAATTGTGCTGCTGCGTTGTGCATGCCTGATGGTCAGACCTTTTCTTCAGGCTCTGGAGCTATATATTCACCTCCATAGATATCATCTGCACTTTGCATCCTATGGGGCTGAACTCATGACCTTCCCCCACACAAAATCACTTCCCCAAAGTCTCTATTTAGCTACCTGTGCTAGCCCAAGACCTGGTTGTCCATTCATCCCTTTCTTCTCCTGTCTACTTATGGTGGTTTGGATGAGACCTCCCCTCCCAACACAGATTGATGAATTTGATTGATCTTCCCCAGTTGGTAGTGCTGTTTGGAAAGACTATGAAACCTCTAGGGGATAGAGCTTTGCTGAAGTAAGTAGATACTTGGGGTAGGCCTTGAAGGCCTTGCACTGTATCATCCTGTCATCTATCTATCTGTCTGTCTGTCTATTTATCATCTATACATAACTATCATCTATCTACCATATATATAATCTATCTATCTATTCACTTTTCTGTGTGTCATCACTCTGCTGCCTGTGTGTCCCACTGGAACTGGAAGTTAAAATAACCCTTCCCGTTCTTAAGTTGCTTTAGTCAAGGTACTTTCTCACAGTAATGAGAAGTAACTAATACACCACCCATACTTCGTTGCTAGGGCTTTGTTAACATGAAATGGTGTAAATATGTACAACATGAGCAACTTTATCTGTGAAACATTTTCTTGAATCTGTCCTCTCTACACAGCAATAATCCTACAAATTCAGGGCACAAGTGTTCTTTCCCTAACCAATGTAGTATCTCTTGAACACCCCATAATTGGCTCTTCCCATGTAATCTGTGATACAAACAACAGCAACAATGATGTCAACATACATCATAACATGAGAGAAAGAGACTTGACGTCAGGGAAAGGCAAGTGGTTTCCTGATAATCTCCACTTTTTAACACTGACAAGCTAACGAAAGATAAGTTTAGCCCTTGGCTACAACACAAAGCCTCATCTTCATGTATTTACAAAGGGAAGACTTACATAGGCATAATAGAAAACCTCCACAAAGAATCAGCCAGGAGAAACTGCCAGTCAGCTTCACTCAAGTGCTGCTTGGCTCTGTGGATTAGCTATGGAGGCGAAAGAAAAGCCCGTGTGCTTCAACTATGACGCCTTTTAAAGTGTCCCTTTTATTAGGCAGCAGTCCATTAAATTAGATTTAATTAAAGTTGAGTTGACTGATGAACTAAGGTTTCATAGACTTTCCAAAGATAACACAGTTTTGTATCATTGATCCAGAAAACCCTCACATTTTGGCAACCATGTGGCAAAATGATTTATTTCCTCAGTAAAACCTAGCAATACTATCGATCTAAAGAAACGTCACTTCAGTCATTCCTATGTGCCCGAGGTTTTTAGCTGTTATGAAATCAGCCGCTCACTGGCTGACACATCGCGAATTGAAACTACACATACAAATCACACGGCTGAACTTGGAGAACCAAATCTGTTTTTATTTTGCTGTGGAAACCAAAAATGGGATTCCATTCTACCCGGGTAATCACATGGAAAATATTGAAAAATGCAACACTCCTCCTTTCAAAAAAGATAATGAATGGCATAAATCATGTCTTAGCTGACTGTTACACTGTGATGCTCCTGTGAGCTGTGCCTAAGCCAGAAGCTGGATTAGGTTAATAACGGCATTCTCCTCAACACTCCAAGGAAATTAATTTAGCACCTCATGTCTGAGCAAATGCTTTGAAAGTATTAACTGCATGATGCTTATCACCAAAAGAATTTCCTTCACTCTTGTCGTAGCGAGCTTTGCTAAGCACTTTCAGAGGAATTCAAATTGATGGACTAGAGAATCTACAAATGCAGTCCTGCTATTAAAAGCACAACCTGGAACTTGTTTATTCAAGAGCTGAGAGGCACTGACTTATTTTTTTGTAAATTGGGTTATTACTGGTTATAAAAATGCAAGGAGGTCTTATTTCATACAAAGGATACATCTCCCCAGATACTGTATAGTTTGGACTTGCATAATTCAAGAATGAGCTCCTCAAGGGAGTAAATATAAGAGCAGACAGATGTATTCTCAGAGAACATTTACCAGTTCTAACATGTTCTCGCTTTAAAACCGCAGCATCGCATCTGACATTTTGCAGAGTGCTGCCTCCCATATTAACCAGGTTGCATTGCCTCCTCCTTGACATTGTATCACATATAATTTCCCATCAGACACTCTTTGTCTGGTACTGTGCTTTTTCCTTGGGAACACTTTCATGACTACTTTGTGTACAGTCAAATGGCATTGTTATAGCATGTAAAAATATTTCGTATGATCATAACAATGAATACTAAAACAATAACACAATGGCCATCACCATTACTTGCAAGGAGTCTTCATCATCTACACAATAGCAGGGCTTCAAGAATCCCGCAAAGCCAGTTGGCATTTTTATTCCCTTGATGAGACAAGATACCTGATGTCTTTGTTTCATTGCCTGTGGCCACGATAAATAGCGTGACAAAATCAATGCAGGGTAAAGCTTTTGTCTTAGTTCACCATTCCAGGTTCCTGTCTGCCATAGCAGGGAAGTCACATGGCAAGAGCTCGAGAAAACTGGCTATATGACATCCACAGTTAGGAGCAGAGAACAGTGAATTAATGAATGCATCCTGTTCTGCCCGTTTTCTCCTTATTTATACAATCCAGGACTCAAACCTAGAGAATGGTGTCACCTGTGTCCAGGCAGATGTTTTTCTCATGAACCAGAGTAGTTGAGATAAATGTCAACACACTGGTTCTCAGGTCAGCCTCACTTAGACAGTCTCTCACCTGCACACCGTTTCGAAGGGGTCACAGAAGCAGAAATCACACCACCTGCACTCTGAGACAGCACACCGGGTCTGTGCAGAGAGCAGAGAGGCAGCTGCTACTGATCAGCCTTTGCTTTCTTTTCATGGAATTCATGGTCTGTACTGGGTGGCTTTTGTTAGCTTTACACAAACTAGGGTTATATGGGAAAAGAAATTTCAAGTAAAGAAAAAAATATCTCTATCGGATTACCTGTAGGCAAGTCTATGAAGCAATTTCTTCACTGTTGGTTGATGTGAGAGGGTCCAGCTCATCGTGAGTGGTTCCAGGTGGCCCTGGGTTACATAAGGAAGCGAGTCAGCAGGCAGCATTCCCCAGGAAGTCTCCTTCAGTTCCTGCCTCATTTCCTTCAGTGATGGATGGTGATCTCGACATGGAAACTGAGTAAATCTTTTTCTCCCCAAGTTGCTCTGGGTCACAGTGTCCTCATCAAAGAAGCAGAAATCAAAGAAAACCAGGCTGGTAACCGATGGAATGATGCAACCCACATTTAATGTGTATTACGTCAGTTAACCCAATCTAGAGGCTCTCTGCAGATCTGCCTAGAGGTTTGTCTTCTGGGAGATTCTAGATCCTGTTATGTTGGCCATCACAAGTTAAAGTAGCAAGTCCTGTCTCCAAGGTTTATATAAGTCATTCAGCCCCCAGCTTAGAAATTATGTGGTTCTTAACAATATATTTTAAGTGGATTACCATCAGTTTGATCTTCACACATGAGGATTTCATTCTACACTGATATTTTAAAGTGTGTCTATTCCAAACGTGCAGAAATATTGATCATTTTCACTCTCGAACTAGTTGTGTCCTCTTGGTGAGCATGGACAGCTGGGCACTGTTATCAGGGTGGATTCGTGTTCACTCACACACCACCCGTGCTCTAAGGTCCAGGTACAGCTTCTAGGGCAATGACAGTTAAGAGCTATCACAACTCTTTTCTCCACCCTATTTCCTTCCTTCCAAAAACAAAGCTTCGTTTTCTTTTAGTCACCGGTCTTTCTTTCTTAGACGTCTTAGATATAGATAATTCTAGTTCTAGCTCTAAGAAGAGCCCATGAGAAGCCAGAGACAACACGGGTAATCTCGAGATCTAGCCTCATCCATTGTTATCTGATGTGAAGTCTGAAGCCCGATCCTAATTGGTCTTATCAATAAAAACCTGGAGTCCGATATCAAGGTGAAAGGTCAGAGAAGCAAAGGAATGGGCATGGTTATTTCTTATGACTCTGACTCCTCAGACCACAAGGTGATAAGATCCTATCTATGTCCTACCTTATCACTTTCTCCGGCAGACCAGCACCACAACTGCCCGTATCCTATCTGTACAGACCTCTGGACCTCTATGGTTAATTAGAGTCTAACTCCATCCTCTGATCTCCAGGCAATATTTATTTGCCAGAACACAAACAAAATCTCATACGACATAAATAATTTTCTCTAACTTTGTCAAATATAAATAGACTAGATATTATAATTGTAATCCTTACTTGATAACTATTTTGTTGTATGTAATTTACTATGTTGAAGCTAAAACCTTCCTTTTTGATTAGGCTGTGCACTGTAAATATGTATTGTTCCCATTGGTTAATAATAAAAGCTCTTTGACTAATAGCCATGCAGGATAGGTTTAGGTAGATCAAACTGAGGACTTAGATGAGGAGGGGTGTAATGAAGAGAGACAGGAGCAGCTGCCCAAGAAACAACATGCCAGCAGAGTGATAATGCACATATTAATAGAATTGGGTTAATTTAAATGTAGGAGTTAATTAGTAATAAGCCTGAACTGTAGGGATAAGTCTACCCCTTAGGGGGCGTGTCTGCCTCCGGCGAATGTTTACTTATAAATTGGGCAAGCGGGAGCCCGCATGCCCCTTCTGCTTTCCTGGTCTCTGCGGGAACGGTGGTTCTGTAAGTCTATTTCCCCATTAAAGCTGTATATATTTTTACAATCTGTCTCCAGTCATTTATGCCATTACATTTTGGCATCCAACGTCGGGCTATTTTGCCCCCACCCCGGCACAGGGGGTGCAAGCTCGATCTTTCCCAGCCTTTGCGAGCAAGATTTGCTACCAGAGCTCAGGAAGCACAATTGGACTCAAGTGCATAGCCCGCTAGCTAACACAGCACGCTCCCGGGTACCGTTTTTTAGTTTGTGACTTAGTGCCTAGTCCGAGATACACTTGGCCACACACGCCCATTCTGCCCCGCCTGCTCGCTGGAGCAATTAAGTTTGCAGCGGAACCCCACTGCCTGAATTAGCAGAAGCTCAAGTACCTGCGGTTTTGCAACAAACGCCGCCATAGCAGCAGATACAAAGTGACCCCTTCTGGGACCACTCTAACTCCTCAAGCAGAACAATAACTTTTGGTTTTGAGTTGTTTCAGACAGGCTCTGGCTTCCTCCACGTGGACTCAAGTGCATTTCTTTCGCCACCACTGGCAGGAACCGGTCATTGCAGGTAAAAAATTTTCTTTTTATAAATAAAATGTCTGAAAAGGGTTACCATTCAAGACTTTAACTGTTTTTTCGATTGTACCATGTGGGAGATTTTACAAGAAGTGTCTATCACCCCACATCTATGGATCCTTCTGGGATTCGTAGTTTTCCTTGGCACTATTTGGTTTGATAATAGAAATATGATAAAGTCTTTACGAGACGAATCCAGGATTCTTAAGGCAGAGACTAAACGCTTAAAAACAATTGAGAATGACAACAATCTTCTCAAGAATCAGTTTGAAGTTCTCCAGGCTGATGTTAAGGAGAAATTCGTTACTATGGAAGAGGGAACAGCTGATTTGGATTGTAAGCTTCAGTCCCTTTCTGTAGGAACTGAAAC
>NC_022013.1:18992303-19002821 GCF_000317375.1 Microtus ochrogaster
CAAGAACAAGCAATTGATGTCCCTTCAGAGATACCAACAGCCTTGCCTCTAAAATGGTTGACTGAGAAACCAATATGGACAAAGCAATGGTCTTTAGCTGAGGAAAATTTACAGGCTTTAGAACAGCTGGTACAAGAGCAATTAGATGCTGGTAGAAGAATCTACCAGCCCTTGGAATGCTCCTGTATTTGTGGTTAAGAAAAAATCAGGTAAGTGAAGAATGGCGACAGATCTTAGAGCTATCAACAAGGTTATTCAACCTATGGGTCCTCTGCAATCGGGAATCCCTTTGCCCTCTTTATTACCAAAAGGATGACCTCTCATAGTTATTGATTTAAAGGATTGTTTTTTCACTATACCCTTACAAAAAGAAGATAGAGAAAAATTTGCCTTCACAGTGCCTACTTATAACAATTCTCAACCTTAGAGGAGGTACCACTGGGCAGTCCTCCCCCAGGGTATGTTAAATAGCCCCTCCTTGCGCCAATATTTTGTGAATCAACCATTGCAAATGATCCGCAAGAAATTTCCCAAATCTATACTATACCATTACATGGATGACATTTTGTTATCTGATTCAAACATGGATACCTTGAATAGACTGTTTGAAGAAATAAAGATACATTTAAATCCCCATTTATTTATTTTTTCTTTTTTCCTTTTTTATTTATTTTTTTAATTCATTTATTCATTAAGGATTTCTGCCTCCTCCTCGCCACCGCCTCCCACTTCCCTCCCCCTCCCCCATTCAAGTCCCTCTCCCTCATCAGCTCAAAGAACAATCAGGGTTCCCTGACCTGTGGGAAGTCCAAGGAACCCCCACCTCCATCCAGGTTTAGTAAGGTGAGCATCCAAACTGCCTAGGCTCCCCCGAAGCCAGTATGTGCAGTAGGGTCAAAAACCCATTGCCATTGTTCTTGAGTTCTCAGTAGTCCTCATTGTCCGCTATGTAAGTCCAGTTTTATCCCATGCTTTTTCAAAACATACATATATATGCTGTGGTTTCCAGTTCTGTATTTTAGGGCAATCAGGAGAGGGTCTCTGTCTCTTCTGACTACTCTCAGGTTACTTTGCTTCTATTTTCTTTGTTCAATTTTAATGTGTTAGTTTTTTGTTTTATCGTTATATGTTATATTTTATATTATATTGTTATCTCTTAGGAGCCTGATTGTTTTCTGATAAGGAACAGAAAGGGAGTACATCCAGAGAAAAGTGGAAGGAGAAAGGAGCTGAGAAGAGTAAAAGGAGGGAAAATCATAATGAGGATATATTATGTAAGAAAAAAAAATTATTTTCAATAAAGGGGGCTAGTGCTACCAAACTGCTGCCCAGCTGTTTCTTGCCAACCGTGGAAAACTGGCCTAATGAAGGAATGTCCTGCAGGTCACTTCCTGTATCACCACTCATGTGAAAGGCTAGAAGACAAATTAATTTTCTATGCTTTTTCTCATTCATAGCTATCATCATTGAAGGCTCCAACTTCCTCTAGACTCATTCAGCTTAAAATCCTTCCTCTTCCATAAGACCAAAATTTTGGAATTTTCAAAATTCCAGAAAAGGTCCTGACTTCCTTGCTCATGTTCTCCCTCCTTCTGCTCTTCATTTGGACCTTGGGAGCTCAGCCCAGTGCTCCAATGTGGGTCTCTGTCTCTATCTCCATCCATCCATTGCCAGATGAAGGTTCTATGGTGATATGCAAGATATTCATCAGTGTGGCTATGAGATAAGGCCAGTTCAGGCACCCTCTCCTCTGCTGCCTAAGGAACAAGCTGGGGGCGTCTCCTTGGACACCCAGGCAACCCCTCTAAAGTCAAGTCTCTTGCCAACCCTAAAATGGCTCTTTTAATTAAGATATCTACATCCCTGCTCCCATATCTACCCTTCTTCCATCTTAACCATCCCATTCCCCCAAGCTCTCCCCAGTCCTCCCCTTCTCCCTTTTCTCTCCCCATTTCCCCTACCACAGGGAGGGGTTTGTCCACCCACAGAGACAGTGGGACTGATCTAATGGGAGCTCACCAAGGCCAGCTAGATTGGGACTGAAGGTGATCAAACCGGACTCTCTGAATGTGGCTGACAATGAGGGCTGACTGAGAAGGCAAGGACAATGGCACTGGGTTTTGATTTTACTGCTGGACTGGCTTTGTGGGAGCCTAGTCTGTTTGGATGCTCACCTTCCTAGACCTGGATGGAGGGGGGAGGACCTTGGACTTCCCACAGGGCAGGGAACCCTGACTGCTCTTTGGACTGGAGAGGGAGGGGAAGGGAGAGGGAGGGGGAGGGAATGGGGGAGGTGGAAATTTTTAATAAATAAATAAATAAATCTGGTCAGAAAGAAAAAATTCCAAAAAATGAATGTTGTCTGAATCCTCAAACTAGTATTGTCTTCTTCTGGCCCAGGGTTTTTCTAAATGTGATGTGAGATGTGAGATAAATGACATTTTCCCAGTTCTAAGATTCTAGGATCTGTGAACATTGTTCTGTTCTTCTTTCCCAGGTCATTACCAAGAGGAGTTGACAAGGAAGAGTTTCAAGAAGATCTACAGGGCTGGGACTGGGTTCTTAAGGTGGACTGTGATAGTCCCTACACCAGTAAAAATGGAATATGAGGTCTTTGGTGATTTATTCTCTGTAGATATAACCTGTAGGTATATATATATCATAGTGACTTATTAAAATATGAAAGCCAGAGAGCAAAAAAAAGGCCTAAAACTCATTCTATAAAGATCAAAAATCCCTCAAAATTCATGTTCTTCCAGCACCTCCCTCTTTCCATATTTCAGGAGAGGAATATGGAACCAGTCTCCCTCAGCTCCTGGTTCTGTCACTACAGTGCAATACAGAAGACTTAAGTCCCTCCCCTGAACCCATGCTTTATGGTCTTCAAGTGATGTGAGCCTCCCCATAGTCTATGCCTTTGGGTAGTTATAAACAGCAAATGACCAGAGCCATTCTCAACCAAGAGAAAAATACCATAAAGGCATTTGCAGATCTTCCATGGTTTCAGAAGAAAAATTTTTCTAGAACACAAGAATAAAGTTGGAGGGCTAGAGAGATGGCTCAGTGGTTAAGAGCATTGCCTGCTCTTCCAAAAGTCCTGAGTTCAATTCCCAGCAACCACATGGTGGCTCACAACCATCTGTAATGAGGTCTGGTGCCCTCTTCTGGCCTGCAGACATACACACAGACAGAATATTGTATACATAATAAATAAATAAATTTAAAAAAGAATAAAGTTGGAATTATTCTCTCAATTAGAAACAAACAGCTTATTAAAAACGTGAACTTTTAAAAAAAAGCAGAAAAAATAAACCATTATTTCACAACCATGAAATGATTTCTCTAAAATAACTTACAGTGTCCTGGATTTCATGGACCTTGGCTTTTTCACCATAATGATTTTCACACTTTCATCTACTTTAAAAAAATCATATTCCAAGAATTTGCACATATCATTATAGCATATAATTCGCAAGAGAAATTGCAATGAATGCCTCCTAAGCCAGAGTTTGTATATCATCCTCTCTGATAAACACTCAGACTCTCCAGAACACCATCATTTTAAATACTCCCTCCAAATGTAGAGAACTTTCATTGGTTAATACCCCATCACTACACTCTTGAAATGACTGTAATTTTCATTCCCAGAAGACCCAGAAGTAAAAGCAACAGGTTTATTCCTCAAACTTTCTTCCAAAATGCATAATGTAGTGGAGGTAAAATGGATGAAAAGAAACAAATAGCAAACAAAATTATTGAAAAAAATCAGGCAATGAGAAGTGTTATGAAAATAATATAATACGTATTATAATGCTGGATGCCAAATTAACCTTTGAGTAGAGACCCCCCCCCCAAAAAAAGAATGACCATGTCTCATAAATATGAGAGACAAAAAACTGTAATAAAGAGAATGAATACCAGATGCAAAGTCCATTAGCAAGCAGGGTGTTCTTCCTCCGAATGCCGAAAGGGGAGTGAGGACAGAACATGCAGTGTCTCCTAGTGGGAGAGCGCACTCCCACGTGATGGCAGAGGAAGCAGAAATGGTTGAGTAAGACAAGTTCACATGAAGACTGTAAGTGGTATCCAGGATTATAAAGGAAGCCTGGGAGTTTTAAATAGGCTTAAATAGATGAGAGAACACTAAATTTTATAGAGATCACTTGGGTTAAATGTAAGTTAAGATGGGGGCAAAGCCACAGCAGGGGTGCTGGCTAGAGAGGAGGGCAACAGAGCAGAGAAGATGCAATGGCGACTCAGGTTTCAGTGGAGGAGACTGCGAAAGGATTGGATTCTACTGAGTCAGTTCCAACAGCATTACTAGTGGCTGCATATGGAGTAGGGCAGGGAGAGGAGAATCAAGACTATTTGTTTTGTTTTTGTTTGTTTGCCTGACAACCGGAAGAAGAGACAAGTTTTGAAGGTGAAGACAGCTGTGACAGGAGCAGATTTGAGAGGGCAAGAGGATGAGAACCGGGAGTCCAGTATGGATACATCCATTTTGAAATATTATTTGATTTCTGTCCAGGTGAGCCATTGCTGAGTCACAAACCACTTCCAAACTCAGTAATTTGTAGGATACAAGAAGTGCAGCCCATAAGAGAAGAAGAAGAAGAAGATGGAGTGAGAGATCAAAATGGTAAGATGAACAGGAGAAAAAACCTCAAGGACATCCAATAGCTTGTGTCCAGAATCTATAAGAATTCCCACAACTCAACAATATGAAGACAAATCATGCAATTTTAAATGAGAAAAATGTGACTGGGCATTCACAGAAAGGATAAACAAATGCTCAACAAGCGACTAAAAGACGATCAATACCGCAGTTCACAGGGAAATGAAAAATTGAAGAGGGCAATGCCTCCTCCTAACCTTTAGAATGGCTGAAATTAAGAAGACTGGCAATACCAGGTTTATTTACCGTATACTTATTAGTATTGTTTAAAGGTATACAATTGATAATACACAAATTAATCTAATATTACTTATTTGTTAAAATGCAGCAGCTTAAAGCCATAGCTATTTATTGTAGTTGCTAAGGGAGGAGCAACCACCTCAAACTGAGGCTCCATTCTTCTCAGCTGGGTTCATTCACATCCTAACCTGGGTTAGGATGCTTTAAGCATTTTTCTCATTCTATTGAACCAAAGCAATAGCCCGGTCCTGGAATTCTCTTGACAGCAGCCAGTAGCAAATATACACAATAAAAACTGGAAATTCCCAAGCATTCTGATTGACTAGGCTTGGAATATACATGCTACAAATGTTCACAGCAATCTACACCCTAGAAGACATCTTATTTGAAATAGCTGCAGAAGCCAAAAGCATCTCCTCTTCTTTTGACTCTTCTGGCTTAAAGCAGCACAGAAAACCTAAACTCATGTTCTGATCTCCTCATCTTCTTTGAAGCAGGATTTTGAAAGTTACTCTGAAAAACAAAATATCCTCATCTCAGAAGACATGGACACAGGAAGACGTCTGAATGCACAGCTTTACCAAGCCCTACCACCACGTCTCCCGGTTTATTACCTTTAGGTCAGAGCCCGCTGTATACCCCATCAATTCTGCTATGACGGTTCACCTTTTGTCAAAACTAAGCATAAATATGTAATACATATCCTTATCGGTTTACAGCTTGTTGTTGTGAAGTATTTCATATTACATAAAACTTGTGTTTAGTAAATTCATATACTTTTCTCTTCTTTATCTGTCTTTTGCTAAACTGACTTCAGCTACACACAATGGCTAATAACGGGACATTTCTTTCCCTCTACAGTACTTTGAACTCGACTTTTCCTTGATGGTCAAACGAGGTGAGGACTGAGTTCTAGTTTAACAGGTGGCAGGAGGACATCATAGATTTCAGGAACAACAGACTTTGCCTCCTCAGCGAGAGAGAATGACAAGTCATGTGACAAAGGCTGTGAGCATAGTCTACACAACTCAACAATATGTTATCGACCTTAACATCCCAGTGGCAGATGGAAATGAATTTCTGGGCTAAAGATCAAAATGTTTCAGGTGTCAGAATAAGAATGGGTGCGAATGCCTAGGATTGGAGAACTTGTGAGAAAATTAATGGTCGTACAGACAAGGAAAGGCTAGGCATGGTGGCACTCATCATCTGTAATCCCAACAATCATCTGTAATCCCAACAATCATCTGTAATCCCAACAATCATCTGTAATCCCAGAAATCAGTCATCTGTAATCCCATCAATCAGCCATCTTTCACCCCTGCAATCAATCATCTGTCATCCCAGCCATCAGTCATCTATAATCTGTAAGTTTAAGGCTACTCTGAAACTATATAGCAAAATGGCAAGATGCCATACCTTGGTTGAGAGAGAGAAGGCTGACAAGAGGAAGGAAATGAAGGAGGAAGAGAGCTAGGTTAAAACCTGAGTAAGAACCGACAGTGGATCCAAACTAGGGTTCTGGTAAAGACAGTCAGTTGAGAGAGAATGCCATTATACAAGAGAAACTAGGAAGGTGTTTAAGAGTGGAGGGCTGATCCGTTAGAATATAAACTCTAATTGCTCTAATTGCTGCCTGACTGTGCTTTTAAAGTCACTTCATTGCTGGATAGATCTATCACTGAGTTAAACTCACATGCACATAGACTCTAAGAAGGAAACACCGCCCTGGTCCTCATGCCCAGCCTATCAATTGGCACATAACAAACCAGTTAAAATCAGCTGTGCTAACCCCAGCTATGTGGTTTTTATCTTGTTTTGTTTGTTTCTTGCTACATTCATTCCTTTATATGTGCTGGGGTCATGTTCAACATTAGCAAGACCTATAGTCTAATTATGTGCATAACAAGTATTTGGAAAGCCTACTTCTGTCACATACTGTTCTAAGCAATGAGGCTAGAACAAAGTAAGTAGGTTCCAACTGCTGCGGAATTTAAATTTTAGAAGAAAAATAAAGAAGTAACTCACAAAAGCAAGTACATATAAATTAGGAAGTAAGCTTGTGTGTGTGTTTGTGTTTGTATGTGTGTGGCCGATGTTACTTGTCTTCTTCTGTTGCCCACCACCTCAAGTTTTTCAGACCAGGTCTCTCACTGAACACAGAGCTCTCCAATTGGCCAGGGCAGTGTCACTGAGTCCTAGGAAACTTCCTGTCTCTTCAGCAGTAATGCTGAGATTATAACTGTTACACCCAGCTTTTATGTGGGTGCTGGGGATCAAACTCAGATCTTCATGATTCTGTAACAGCAAGACTTTGCCAAATGAACCACAAACTCCTAGCCCAGAAATAATTTCTCATAGTGGCAAGTGGTGTATTGTTAGCAAAGCAAACTGACAACTGGAGAGTATCTGGGTGTAGCATTTTGACTGTGTAGTTGGAAAGGCTTTTCTGAGGAGGTGTTCATTGTCTCAGAGCTAAGTTACACAACTTAATCAAATCCTTTGAACATGTCATCATATCTTTTTGATGTTCCACTATCTGTTATCTATGATCTCCCCAGAATAGCCTTCCACTGAGGGCTTGCAATATAATAAAGGAATACAGATACCAAGAGAGCTATATCAGATATTTGCTGGATTATAGAACCTCAACTCTGGTTTCTACTAGCCTGAAGAAAAAATTGGGCCCAGTAAATGCTTTTCAAAAAATGTAAAGTTCTTTGACTCAGGAACTGTGTCTTCTTTATGGAAGGAAGAGAAGGTATTAATTTTCCTGGAAGGGAAACTTATACTGGGCCCAGAGTTGCCTAGAGTGCTTATGACCTCTCCATTCCCGCTATCAGAGGAACAAAAGAAGGCACCAGGTGACGCATGTGCCATAGTTCCCTCAGACCCATCACAAACTCAGAAGAAACTGTTATTGGAATGCAGACACTGACTGAGAGGGATGAATTTACCCAAGGTCACCCAGCTAGTGACAGAACAGTATGAGAACCCAGGCCTGGTTGCAGAGACCACAGTCGCACTTTCTACTAAATGGCACTGCAGGACAGACACTCCAGACACTAGGAAATAAAAACCTCCAAAAGATGTCAGACAGAACTAACTCATTTGTGAAATCCTTTTAAGGGGGAAAAAAATAGGAGTGGAAGCTCAATTCTATTGTGCTGCATTTTTAGCAATGGGCAATGAGGATGGCGTGCAATGCTAAAAGCAAGAGGAGCAGCACACATATTCCCTGGGGCCGGGAAATTGTTAGACATTAATAGCAAGAAAATAGTTCGGAAACTGACAAGAGATAAAGGGAATGCCCTTGTTTTCTCCCTGGCCAAAACCTTATTGGAGGAAATTTGGGAATGAGCACAGGACTGGAAATCAAAGCTAATTTCAGGATTTAAAAAAAAAAAAGAATCTTGACAGGGAACTATCAGAAACTTTTAAAAACAGAGAATTTTCACAATAAAAGAGAAAATAAACTTAGCTGTCAGGAGAAAAGAGAGGTGTTTAATTAACAAGGGGATAAGGATGGTCTGCAGATACCATTTATCAGCCTTCCCGTATTCCTGTGGCTTTATTTGTGCCCATCTGTCAGCGTGGTACTGTCCAAGTATCTGCTACCTCATTTACAGCCCATTAATTTATTGAAAATATTACTTGAATTATATTGTATCCTGCTGTATTATTATTAACTTGGGGGGGGATTGGTTTGTTTCTTTGCCTGTTGGTTCTTTCATCATTGTCAAATGATGGCTATCCCAATTTCAAAAACTCTTCCAATTCCATAATGAAAAGTAAAACCAGAATAGTTTTCATTCAGAAGCATACCCATCAGTATTTCCAAGCCAATTTTGCAAAATGTATTTGTACACACAACCCTCTTCCCCTTGGAGAGAGAAATCTAATCTGAAACATTCTTCAAACAAAGCAGTCAGCTGCAATATTATATTTCTTTGCCTTGGCAAAGAGCACAGCTAAACGGATCGGGTTTTTTTTTTTTTTTTTTTATGAATGCATCTAGGTTGGGTTTAAAAAATAAGACATAAGATACAAGTAGATGATGCACCCAGATTATAAACATATTTTTCTTGAAAATGGCAACAACAAGACTCTTTGTCAAGTCAGTCTCAAGCCTATGGGTATCTGTTTGTAGCTGGTACCCATCAAAGGAGAATAATTCTTAAATGTTTGATGTTACATAATGTTTTTAATCTGAAATCTCTTGTAGAAGCTGTTCCACAAAAAGCTTGAGGCCTTTACTTTGATTTCTTCTCCATCTCAAAACAGTACCCATAGAACAGATAGGCTACCCAAACCCTCCTCGTATCAAACCAACTCTGGTCCTAGGAGGGATTCATGAGGTTTCACTTGAAAGAATGCCACCTAGGCTAGCTGGTTGAAAAATGTGAGCTGCCTGTTGATGTGGGAGTGTCATATATCAATCTGTTGATTTCATTGGTTAAGCAATAAAGAAACTGCTTGGCCCTCATAGGTTAAAACATAGGTGGGAGGAGTAAACAGAACAGAGGGCTGGGAGAAAGAAGCTGAGTCAGGGAGTTGCCATGGTTCTCCCACTCCAGACAGACTTAGGTTAAGATCTTTCCTGGTAAGCCAGCTCGTGGGATACACAGATTAATAGAAATGGGTTAGATCAATATGTAAGGGCTAGCCAATAAGACACTGAAACTAATGGGTCAGGCAGTGTTTAAAAGAATACAGTTTCCGTGTAATTATTTCGGGTAAAGCTAGCCATGCAGGCAGCCGGGTGCCGGGGACGCAGCCTGCCGCTCCTACTTCAACAGAGTGGCACCCAGAGTAGCCCCCGACATGATGGACTAAATCCACTTAAAAACATGAGAAGGCTTAAAAATAAGGGAGAGAGAATTTAACACAGATTTTTGCTGTTTGTTGGTGGCATGCTGTAGAGAGATTTCCTGATTAGGCAATAGCAGCAGAAAAAACGCTGTGTCATTTTAAAGCGCAGCTTCTTGGGGCTGTGCTGCCAGCGTGAGCTCTGGCTTTAAAGCATTTCAGTGGATTTTATGGGGCTGGATGTTTGTGTTCCTGCTTGGGATCAAAAGGAGAGTGCTCTCAGCGCTCCCCACCTGCACCTGGACAGATGTCAGAATCAGGCTTAGGCAGGCAGAAGAGCATGGCAGAAGAGACGTGTTTTCAGACTGCGCAGTGCTCTGCGCATCAGATTTGGTTGTAACTTGGATAAAAAGAGTTTCTGTGCTGCACGCTCAGTCTCAAAATTAAACTGCTGAGTGTGGCTCCAATGTGGACTTGCTGTGTGCCTGGAACTGTGCTCAGCTCAGGGGCACCAAATGGATCTGAGGCAGGAGTGGCTGCTTCATGCTGAACTGTGCTGACCTCAGGCAGGAACTACCGTAATTACTGTAATAACAGCGCAGTTAAGGTTTCGATTGGGCAGGATGCAGGCGGTACCGTATTACCTGTACATGGTGCAACTTAAGTTTTTAAGAACTGCTTAACATTTTAAGAAATGCTCCTGGATACTAAAAAAATGTTACAGATTCACAATAAAACAGATTCAGACATAAAAGACCACACTGTTGGATGAATGTACGTAGGCTTGAGACAGA
>NC_022013.1:19007781-19027481 GCF_000317375.1 Microtus ochrogaster
GGCTGGGAGAAAGAAGCTGAGTCAGGGAGTTGCCATGGTTCTCCCACTCCAGACAGACTTAGGTTAAGATCTTTCCTGGTAAGCCAGCTCGTGGGATACACAGATTAATAGAAATGGGTTAGATCAATATGTAAGGGCTAGCCAATAAGAAACTGAAACTAATGGGTCAGGCAGTGTTTAAAAGAATACAGTTTCTGTGTAATTATTTTGGGTAAAGCTAGCCATGCGGGTGGCCGGGTGCTGGGGACGCAGCCCCACCGCTCTTAATACAACAGCCTGTTAGTTCTCTTCTTTTGCCAGGAAGTCAGGTGTGAAAGCTGTAGTGAGGAGCGATGGGCTGTGTTCCCTCCCAGCTCCGCATGGCTGGCTTTAGCTGAAATAATTACACAGAAAATGTATTCTTTTAAACACTGCTTGGCCCATTATCTGTAGCCTCTTATTGGCTAATTCTCACAGCTCTATTAACCCATTACTAATAATCTGTGTAGCACCATGAGATGGTGTCTTACCAGGAAGGATTCTAGCCTACATCTGTCTGGGGTGGGAGAATCATGGCGACCCACTGACTTGGCTTCTTTCTCCCAGCATTCTGTTCTGTCTACTCTACCCACCTACGGGCTGGCCTATCAAAATAAGCCAAGGCAGTTTGTTTATTAACCAATGAAAGTAACTCCTCCACCAGAAAGCTCTGCACCACCTGAAAGGCACAAATCCCAGTGTCTTGACAAGCAGAGCACCTTGCCACCCCCACCACCAGTTCACTTGCTGGTATTCCAATATGATGGCAGATGGGAAGAGAAGAGGGGAGGAAAAGACATTGCTGCTTTCAGAGTCTGAAAGCAAAGACTCTAGTGAGGAAAGAATGGTTTTGAGCCAGAAAGATGGAAGAGTAAATAGTTCTTTTCCATGAAATTACTTAGAATAGTACTGGTGGAAAGTCATGACAGCAGAGAGAAGGTCATCTTCACTTGTGTTCTGGTCAGCATCTCTGTCTCACTTTCTTGGTGCAGCTGTGCCCTGTGGCACCATCTCCTGCTGTGGAGTAATCCTTATGTGCACTGTGAGATGCGTCACTCTGATTGGTTTAATAAAAGGCTGAATGGCCAATAACTAACTGGGTTGGAGTTCCAGGCACAGAGGATGCTGGAAAGAAGAAGGGAGGAGATGCCAGGGACATAGAACAAGCAGCAGCAGCATGGGGATTACAAAGTAAAGGTAACAAAGTCACGTAAAAGAATGCAGATTAAAAGGTATTAGTTAACTTTAGCTATAAAAGCTGGTTAGAAACAAACCTGAGCTATAGGCCAAACTTCCATAATTAATAATAGGTCTCTGTATCATTTTTTTATGAGCTGGTAGTCCAAAAAGTAAGTTCATTTATAAATGACATTCAATGTGGAGTCGCATGTTTCCACATAAGACCTGGAAAAAGCTTAAAAGGGTGGGGAGGGGGTTCCAAACACACAAAAACACAACCAAATGCAGCGGCCTAGTTTCTCAGTCTCTGATGATCCACATTATACAGAGATACATCTCCCAGCTACTGCTTGTGGGCTTGAGGCACCAGCACGAGATAAGCTATGGGGTAGGTTTAAGGTTTGACACATGCAGTCATAAAACATTGCAGGAACCTAGTAAAGCAAAGTCTAGAGAGGAAAAGAAAGTATAGACAGTCACAGAAAATAGTTTAAAAATAACAGTAAAGTCTTTAAAGAGAGAAGTAATGAGAAGTAAAAAAAAAACACAAATAAGCACTGTAAGGATGGAAAAATATAATATTTAATAAATATTATAATAAAATATTATTAGTTATAATAATATAATATTAATATGAACTTTATATTGTGTTTTGATAATTTTGAATTTTTTATGCTAGTAAACAGATAACAGCTACTAAGAGACATTAAATTGTAGAAGGGACTGCTAAATTAAATTTAACTATTTTTTAAAGTGCCTTAGTTTTAAGATGGAAGTCAAAGATCATATTACTTTGGAGAAGAGGTTATACTTTTGTTTCAACAGAAAATGAAAGGCTGTGGATTCCTTCAAGGTTGATAGAGATCAGGTTTGATGGGGAAAACTCCCTGAAAATACTGGCTACAGACATAAAGAAATAAACCTAGAAAAACTACAAGACAGAGCAAGGGGACCAGACACCAATGAAAGTGAGTGGCCCAGGTGATCCAGCCTCTCAGAGTGTCTCTGTTGCAATTTCCTTAGAATTTTGCATCCAGAACAGCTTCAAGGCTGCTGGCTGAGATGGTCTACTTTGACAAACTATTCTAACTAGAAGTATAGATTAAGTCTTGCTTTTTCCCATTATTCAAAGACTGGTGAACAAATGTTACAGCTAGCTTCCCCAGGACTTGACCATTATCTCAATTTTCTCTGGTTCACTCACAGACAACAGGAAGCAGACTAGAGAATACAACCCCACATTCCAAAAAAGTGGGGTGGGTAGTTTTTGGTCATTTGGTGGGTTATGGATATTTGTCATCATTTATGGAAATATAGGAATATAAGATAAAAAGATAGTTATTAAAATCTGAAACATTTTACATTGGTATGGATTTTGGTATATCAATACATTTTAAAGTTATTTTTGTTATATTGTATGTATGTTTCTACTTTTTTGGGTTTTTGTGCTTATGTAAGTCATTTAAAATGTAACATATAATTAAGAAATAAAGGTTAGTATTTAATCATTTATAATAGTCAAGCTTGTAGTCATATTAGGCATGTTTTCAAGGTTAAACACATAATTTTAGATAGATAAGTTGTCTCCAAACACTTCAGAGACCTACAGAATATGATATTTAAAATGTATTAATAACATAAGGCTTTTTATAACAATGAGATATGTCTGCTTCTGGCAGCACCAATCTACTTTGGAGAAGATGACCAGTATCAAAGAGCCTCCATAAGGAATTTGCTTTCTTTTTGAAAACTTTTAGTTACTGTGTAAGAAACTGCCCTTGACTCAACTATTGACAGTATGGTGTCTAAATTAGACAATCAGAACACAAAAGAAAGCATTTGATAAACTTTGGAAAGACAAGGTAGACCAATCCTTCAAAATTCCTACTTCACAAAAAAGTCTGTCATATACTTTAGGCCTTTAGATCAAAGATGGATGCCCCAACATTACAGAGAATCCTTGGGGTGACTGTCAAGGCAGCCAGATGTCTCTGCCATTTCTTAGTTTTGAAAACTGCTTTCTTTGCACTTCCTGTTACTCAAGTAATATTTTATCCTTCTTTGGTCTCCAATGGAGATTGAAGACTAGATAATTATAGTTTTATAGTTTTTATTGTTACTATATTCAAAAAAGAAACTTACATAAAAGATGTAAAAGTTTATAAGGTTAAAAAACATAAGTTGTTTACCTAAAAAGATGTTTTAAGTTCTAAAACGATATTTTAGGATGGTAATACAAGCTGTAATAAAACATGGTTTAGGCATAAAACATTAAATTTATCAAGATAGGATAGATACTGAAATATTCTCTTCAAATATGCCAAATGCAGATAGATTGAACATTGTGAAGGTAAGTCTTACTTTACGTTTATTCTTATTGTATATAGTTTCATTTGTGAGAGTTAATCCCTTACCTTTCTATTTAGACAATACCTGAAAATTCTTATTGTATATATTTTTACTATGTTAGAGTTAAAAGCTTTCCTTTTTCTTTAGTAAAAAAGGGAAATGTTGTGGGATAATCATTATATACACTGTGAAGATGTGTCACTGATTGGTTTAATAAAGAGCTGTACAGCTAACATCTAGGCAAGATTTCCAGGCACAGAGTATGCTAGAAAGAAGAGAGGAGATACCAGTGGCAGGTGGTCACAGGTTGTATAAGAAAGCAGGCTGAGCAAGCCATGAGGAGCAAGCCAGTAAGCCATGGTTTCTGCTGCAGTCCCTGCCTCCAGGTTTCTGCTTTGAGTTCCTATCCTGACCTTCAGCTTGGGTCTCTGCAGCCCCCATGTCCAGCAGTGACAATCTTAGGAGGCATGAAGGCAGTTTGGCTCAGTAAAACCCAGTAGTCAATGTTGGATCAAATTTTAAGAGTCTGACAAAGCAAGGTAATTAGATACAGATCTAATGTGACTACATCAAAATTCTTGATAAAGTCTATAAAGACAGGTTCTTTATTGATTTATTGAGGCAAATAATATTTCAATAAGCATCTGGGGAGAGTCTAGTACTAAAAACAGCATAAAGATCACAAGGCTAGGAAGCACAGTTGCTCCAGCCTCCTGGGCAGATAATAGTTTCGCATTCCTTCTTGTGAAGGAACAACCTTGAGTGTTTAACACTGCAGATTCTCCTAGTGAATATCTGTAAGCACAAAGACCTCTGTGCCTTCTACAACTTTCTTCTGTGATGAACTGTTATCTAGAAGTATAAGATGAAAAAAACTCTTTTCTTCCCAAATTGCTTTTGGTCATGGCATTTTATCACAGCAGTAGAAAAGTAACTCATACAATTCCCAATGACCTTCAAGGGTGTTCACAGCTGACTAGCTCCCTAACACTTGTGAGCCTCTAACAACACTTCAAATCACTCTAGCCTGGGGATATAAGGACAGTTTCGGATCCACTGTTGGGAGCATGAAGGGCCTTGTACCCACAGATCTCTAGGAAAACACCCAGGATTGTCCTCTCAATAGAGAGGACATAAAGCAAGAGACAGACTGCACTCAACAGGAAGCAGAGCCAATAGATTGCATGCAACAGGAAGTAGAGCTGGCTGGACTGGTCTTTCCTCCTTTATAGCCTCACTTCAAGGCAAAGGTGTCTCCCACTCTGCAGGAGGCAGACTTTCAAAAATACTTCACAGACTCACCCAGTGTGACTCTTATTTGATTCTAGATTCTGTGAGGTTGACAATCAAAATTAACCATAACAAAGGGTTACGGTAAGAAAATAGACAGGAATCTTGTGCTGGGTGGGGCCTTCTCTTCAGAAGGAAATTTTTATCCATCCAAATCTGGATTCCTGGAACCTGTAGCTGCATTTTCTTTTCAGATGAATACCTTGTTAGATCTGAGGCTAGTCCTTTCAGTTCCCTGTGAAAGGTCAGATCCCTCAGCAGGTAAAACAGACCACACACCCTACCATATTCTAACAGCCCCTACTATAGCCATACTCAGTACCTGACTCCTCCATGCTACCCCTCTGTGAATAACGATGCTTTGTGTTCCTTTCCTCTGGGCTTCTCCCACATCATGTTTTCCATGGCGGCTAACTTTCTTGATTTTAATTTTTCTATCTGTTTTAGTCAGGCTTCCTATTGCTATGCTAAACATCACAGCCTACAGAAGTTGGGGAAGAAAGAGTTTATTTTGCTTAGGCTTCAACACTGATGTTCACCACAGAGAGAAGTCAGAACACGAAGGCAAGAAGGGTGGGGACCTTGGCAGGAGCGGAGGCAGAGATTGTGGAGGGGTGCAGCTTACTAGCTTTCTCCACAGAGCTTACTCAGCCTGCCATCTCATAGAACCCAGCACCACCAGCCCAGGGGTGGTACCATCCACAATGAGCTGCTCCCCCATCAGTCACTAATAAAGTGT
This sequence comes from Microtus ochrogaster, assembly GCF_000317375.1. Classification (NCBI taxonomy): domain Eukaryota; kingdom Metazoa; phylum Chordata; class Mammalia; order Rodentia; family Cricetidae; genus Microtus; species Microtus ochrogaster. The sequence goes on from NC_022013.1 coordinate 19,013,357, forward strand.
TGACAGGTATGCCTACATCCCAACTTAAGGCATCTTCTCAATTGGAGTTCGCATATGACTCTAGCCTTTGTCAAGATAATACAGAACTACCCAGGACCTCCTCTCTCTCTCTCTCTCTCTCTCTCTCTCTCTCTCTCTCTCTCTCTCTCTCTCTCTCCCAATACATGGTGTCTTTGTGTAGTCCTGGCTGTCCAGGAACTTCCTCTGTAGAGTAGGCTGGTCATGAACTCCCAGAGATCTGCACGCCTCTGCCTCTTGCCACCATGCCTGGCCCTACATTATCTCTCTTTTTTTATTTATGCCTTGTGTCTTACAGATCATGCATATTGATTCTATTCATTTCCCCATTCCCTTGCATCTGCCCTCTGCCCTTACAACCTCCCTACTCAAAACAAAATCAAATTTAAGAGAGAGAGAAAAAAGAAGAAATGGAAAAAGACTAAATCTTGTCATGGAAGCTGTAGTGTGACAGAAGGAGGCACACAGTAAATAATTTTATCCATATATCTTTACTTGCAAGTGTTCATTTCAGAGTTATTGGTCTGGTTCCAGCCTTCTGGTCTCTGCTACATTATTTATGCTGGGCCCTCACTGGGACTACTCTTGAATATCCCTCCTGTTGTCGCCCTGTGTCATGGAGATTCTGCAGCTTTGGGTTTGTAAGAACAGCCCCTTCATGTGCCCCAGCAGATCATAGATGGGACGGATGTTGGAGTGGTCCAACTCATAACCCTGGTTCTGGGCCTACATAGTAGTAGGGTTGGTCAGCCTGCCAGGTCTCCATTGTCCTCACCACCAGGTGAACTTTCCGGCATTGCTCCAGTTAGTTCACCTTCCAGGGATAAGCAAGAGGCGGGGCTAATTATCCCGTTTCAAGTCCTCAGGGTTGGTCTCCCACATCTACACCATCAGGGCCAGCTCACCGTGTACAGGGACCACTCTCCCCGGTGCTGCAGCTGATGAGGGGCAAGGACAACTCTCCCAGTCATATGGCCTCAGGGACAGCTTTCCCATTGGCCTCCAACAGCAGGGGGCATCTCCCCCCTACCTGTACCACCTATGGCAGTCACTACAGGGAAGCTTACTCCTGTCCCCTGCCAACAGATGAGATGCCCAGATGAGGTGCAGAGCCCACTTTCCTGCACACTAACCCTCTTAGTGAAGTTTTTCTTCACGTTTTAAAGGGAAGTTGCGGTGATTGAAGTGAGAAGTGAGAATGTTCTTCGTAGTCTAGGACTTTTGAATACTTTCGTCTCTTTAAGAGACAAGCCACGCCCACTCCCGGTGACCCCTGCCCTCCTCTTGCCATCTTGATTCTCACCATTCCTTTTGGCTCACGGTGCTTCCCTTCTCTCGCTATCTCTGTCCTCTTTTCTCTTCCCTTTCTCTCTCTCTCTCTCTCTCTCTCTCTCTCTCTCTCTCTCTCTCTCTCTCTCTCTCCTTTCTTTCCCCCTCCTATAAGTAGTAAATGTCTAGTTTTATTCTCTACTGATGTGTCCCACCAACTCGCCTGTCCACCCGCTCGCCTCCCCTACCCGCTTGCAGCTGGGAACCTGCGCCTTCCTGAGACTCACGGTCACCTGCCCAGCTGCTCACAGCATGGCTGGGTCTGTGTGGCTCTCCTGGTCAGGGAACCTCACTGTCGCTGCCTGCTCACACCCCGGGATCGCTGGAACCAGCCTGCCTGGGACCAGCCACTGCTTGGGAACCGGCAACCTCCTCTGCCTAGGACTGGCTGCCGCAGGGCCCGCTACCTGCCTACTGCTGCCTGGGATCTTGCATCATTTTCTAAAAATCATAAAAGTTCCTAGCTGGGGGTACTGTTTGAGGAGGTTTAAAAAACGTGGTCTTGTTCACAGAAGTATGCCACTGATGTAGACTTTGAGAGCTTAAGGCTTCCTCCTTCTTTGAGTTTGCTGTTTCTGTTTCGTGTTTACAGTAAAGGTGCGAGTGAAGGCATCACTGCTCCTGCTGACCGGCTTGCAGCTTGCTGCCATGTTCCCTGCCAAGGCGGACTCTCATCCCTCTGGAACCGTGAGCCCAACTAAACTCTTTTTCCCATAAGTTGTGTCATAGTGTTTTATCACAGCAGCAGAACAGCAGCTAATGCAGAAATCCTTTTTTTCCTTGAAGAGCCTATCATGGAGCCTCTCGAGGCAGAAGGCAAATGGGCGGGGAAGGGAGGAAAGCATTGCTTCAAAAACACTGCTGCTACAGACTCAGCCAGTTAGGCCAATGGGCTGAGCAGATATGGTTAGTTAAGAGACAGAAAACAGTTCCGGCGGATGGGGGCAGACTGGAAGGTAGAGACAATGATTGACAGCTAAACATCAGGTTACTTTAGGTTTCCTTTTAATGAGGAATGTTCAAGCTTAAAATAAAAGACAAAAAAAAAACAAGCAACAACAAAAAACTCGTTCTTATCATGTCAATTAAAACTGCTCTATTTGAAACTTGCCTGTTATCTAACACTCATTTCTCAGAAGATCAGTGTAATTATTCAGTCACAAATAAGGTTGTACTTCCAGGTTCTTAAGGCATGCACATGCAGATGGGCCCTCAGACATTTGCCTGAATGTTAAAGGACCCCGTGTGACTCACGTGCACGCATGTGTGGTTGCATCCACGTATGACTCAGCTAAACCCGCGCATGCATGCGTGAGACCATCACCTGTGTCCCACCAACCCCTGTGCGCATGTGCTAGGCAGCTTTTAAAAAGTTGGATGCGCCATCTTCCTCTCTCTCTAAACACCGATTCCCAGGCCTGTATGCACCCCCGCTAATAAACTTTTAAGCAGGTTTGTTGCATGTTCATGTTTTCTTCTCACTCTCACCCAGGTAATTTCAGTCAGTTGCTATCTGGTGTCATGTAGCTGTGGAGTGAGAAGCTCCATTTGAATATTTAGCCTGTTCTATGGGGGTCTCTACAGGAACCGAGCCCAAAGAAGTCCTTATACAAATTATTTATTTAAAAATTCACATGTCCTCATTTTCTACATACATGTGTGCATGTGCATGTGGAGATCCAACATTCGCAGATGTTAAATATCTTCCTTGATTTTTTCCTCTTTATTCTCGGAAACTGAGTCACTCTCTGAACCCTAAGTGTGACAGTTCTGGCTAGGCTGCCTGGGGATGCCCTGTCTCTGCTTCCCAAGTGCTTTTACATGGGTTCTGGGGATCCTAGCCCTGGTCTTAACACTTGCATAATAAGCAATTTATCCACTAAACAATATTCATTAATCCCATAATTTTTAAGACCCAATACTCACAAAAGTGTTAGAATTCTACCTGCTCACAACTAGCCATTCCTACATTTCATTCCTGAATGTATTTGTTATCTATAAATAATGGAGTAGCTGAGTATGCATGCTTTAAGTCTAACTTAAATACAGTAGAATGTGAATAAACCATGTCCTTGAATTTGATGCCGTGTTGATTAAATAACTATGTACACGCCTTTAAGAATACAGGGCTGACCTTGACAATAGCATCAAAAGATTAAGAGCACGTGTCAAGTCTTGTTGATTCAGCTATCTTCAGTAATTCAGTCTGGCAAACCTGTTTCTATCATCTACTATGTACAAGTATCTGGAGCTGTCATGTCAGTAAGCATGAAGATGAATAGTTCACAGTAACTATACCAAAAGAACTTCCTCCTTTCTCATCCATTTAAGTATTGCCTACTCCCAACAAGGCTTGCCTTGGTCCGAATAAAGCCATGTGCTGCCTCTTGTTGTGTGAGTTGAATCCTATAATGTACATGCCAATGTTTAAATGAAGGTAGAGGAGAAAAAACAAATATTTTTCCTGAGAAATTAATGTCTGTTGATTTGAATCTCCTTTCTCAATCAATTACCATCCCTAATTTCTTTTGTAGCTTCTAAATTATTTGCAAATTTGTTTCAGTTTCATTCAAAAACCCATTTCCCCTTATGCCTTATTACACAAAAGGAAAAGAACGGAACTGCTCAACAAAACACAAGGCCATTGAAATAGCTGTTGGAAGGATGGGCTCCACCGTATTGCAGGTGACTCAGTTTCTGTCATGCTGACCACTGGAACCCACACACAAAAGGCTGGTAATGCTGGAGACAACCAAGTGGGACTGCATTTGAAACAGAACCAGCAGCATAACAGAGGCAGTTGTCTGGAGGAGACAAGTTAGAGGGACCAAGAGCAAAAAGAACAGTGATGACCTTGTCCCTGATGTCCAGCCCAACCAACTAGTCAGAGAAAGGAATGGTATTTGAAATAATGTTCTAGCTTAAATATCGACATCGGAAGAAATGCTACCGCATATGCCACTTTAGCAAAATAATTACTTTGCATTAAAGGAAACTGAGAGTGAGCAGATACTGGAAAAGCATTTTATCTCTCTGACTACCCAAAACTAAATAAAATCTTTCCCCTTTTATGAAGCATTCATGAATGAAATTTAGACATGTAAATGTCTCCTTAGCAGAGGACAGCTACACTGACAGATAACGCTTATCTTCCCAGACACTGTTATCTGCATAAGCAGACAAACTGTACTCACCAGAGAGTCCTCTTCTCACTGTTCCATAACTTGTCACTCCTGCCCAGACACCCAAACCCACCAATTTCTTCACTTAATCTATAGTATATGGGCTTGAGACATCTGGCTGCCTCCTTGAGGCACGTTTATTCCTCATGAATTCCAATGCATACATATATATTAAGACTTCTACCCCCACATGTTAATCTTTCCTCAGTTTGGTTTATGAGCTGCAGGTACTGAACCTAGGATAGCAAAGTTGTGATGATGATGATTGGAAAAAACTTTATTGTGAGGCAGATCTTATCCTAAGGGGCTATCTGATGAAAGAAAGGTGTGGAAGTATGGCCATACACTGGGGAGACACTGTCTCACAGGTGAAGGTTTATGGCCAAATGACACACAACTGATCCTAATCACCCTCACAAGACCTGGCCTTGTAAATCCCCAAAGATCAAGATTTTCCTGGGCTCTTCCTTGTCACCACACAAATGCAATTCCTGATACATACAGTGGGCAGGCTATAGGAGTAACAGCCTTGAGGCTCTCTTGCTGATTGCCAGGCTTACATAAATAGAAGCACATAGTGTTCGGTTGAGTGATGAGGAAGGCAAAGTTTGGCTGATGGGAAATAGGAAGTGTGTTAGCCGGTGCTGCACGGCCCAGAATTTCTGAGAGAAGCACTAGTCGTTTGGAATTCAACTCTAGTCTAGCTACTGGATTGTTGCTAAAATTCCTTCCCTTGGGGCTAGACATAAGCAACTCTACCTTTCCTCCTAATACCCTATTGATAAACTGAGATACAATTCTACCGAAGTTTTCCCAGGGAATAAATAAGTTTATTTGGGCTTACTTATATAACAATGGGTGACATTAAAGTAGCCAGACCCTAAGATCAGTAGCCTCCAGAAATATTAGGTCCTATTGCTGCAAATACAGAACCCCTTTCCCTCATCTTCCCCACTTATACACTCTAACCCCTATCAGGGACCCCAAAGTCACTTGCAATTAGGGCAGAATTACCTATAACTGGTTGGGAAGGGTTCCATGACCCTCCCTGCTCCCCCCTTCTAAGAGGGAGCATGGGGATTCAATTTCACTGATGTGATGATCTTTGGTGAGGAGGCCCTGCTGGGCTACTGAAAGAGGTGGTAGTTTGACTGGCAAAATAGTCCCGAAACATGAACCAAACTGGCAACAAAACAGCCTCCCACGTGTGTTTCTTTTGTGAAACCAGAAGTTTTTCCTATATTTTTGATGTTTTGCTTTGAAAAATAACTGAACTTGGTAAGTCAAACTTGATGAATGGTAAATATGAAGGCAGGATAAGGGGTTTAGGAAATACTACTTTTATGATCTATTATCCTGTCCAAGTATGTATAGTAGCTCTCCTAGTGTCTGATTTGAGTCTGATACTTCCCCAAAAGGCTTGTGAATTTGAGAGGACATGATCCTAATTAACATCACAGTCCTGTTTGAGAAGTCGTGGACATTGGAGGCAAATACTGAAGGTAAAATAACCCAACTATGTTTCTGGTACTGCCTTTGTTTTCTGAGCATTAAGATATGAACAAGCTACAAAGCAAGCTGCTGCCACCATGCTGTTATCACTGAGATGAACTGATATCCCTGAAACCTTGATCCAGGATGAAATCTTCCTCAGCTTCTGTCCCAGCGAAGGGTATAGCTGCCATGGCTTAATTGCCCCTCAGAGTTTCCTGGAGGGGATGCCTTCCCCAAAGCCACATTCTAGTCCTGCACATTTTCCATTTCTACCTTCTTCATTGACTTCATTGGGAACCCTGTATACCCTCCCACTCCAAATCAGCTAGGCAGGACAGAGTAGAGCAGCACAGGATTCAGAGACAGTTCTTAGATAAGCCTGCTGGAAGCTAATGAAGGCTAGTTGAGTTTTATCCAGACCCTTACAAGCCACAGTGTGACACCTTTAACTATGTCCCTTCAGCTAGAGATTATTCTGAGTTGATTACTTAGAGAACCAGCCAGCCCAAGGGAATCAGAATAAATGTTTCATTGGGGAGAGAAATTTGTATCTATAAGAGCACCGACATTTGTCAGTAAGTTCTCACTCTGTGTTAGGAAAGAGACACTGACTTTAAATCAGTGGAATTGCAGTAGATGGGGTTCTAAAATACCCTCAGTGAAAACATTTTACCCTGCTTTTCCTGGATTCTTCTTCATCATTGCCCTTATACCCTTTTCTCTGAGTTTCAGTTAGAAAAGAAGTTGAACTTGAATTTAAAGCTATTTTGCTTTACCTTCTTTTCCATGTATCTCCTGTGTATGGAATATCCATGTAAATAGACTCCTGTTTTGTTTCCTCTTGTTAGTCTGTCTTTTGTTGTGGGGGTAACTGTGAAGGGCAGAGAAGACTGTAGTTTTTCCTCTTTGTATTCTCCTGTCCAATGTCCCGGATTTCCCATAGGTCCTCCAAGGAAGTTGCCATCGATAGGATGACAGCCATCTCTCACTTCTCCCTGGGCAGCAGAAAGATGGTGGCATAAGTATTGGGAATTTGAGGGAGCCTGTTTTTGTGGATGTTCTGTCTGAGAGCTGAACTTGATGTCAAAGCTCTGCTACAGCAAAGGAAAGGCAGGCAGGGGAAATCAGGGGCTGTGCGTACAATGGGACCAGCCTTACTTATATGGAACACTTCCAATGTCTCCATCAACACAGATCACCCTGTGATCTAAGCAACAGGCACAGATTTGCTTCAGGAGAAATCCATGCATGTCTCTGGAGGACTCCCTTTGGTTATTGGATTTAGTGGGAGCTATCTTACAAATCAAGTATTTGCGGGAGTCTGCTGATAGAGCTCAGTCAGTAGAGTGTCTGTCATTCACAAAGCTCTGAGTTTGACCCCCAGCACTGTATAAAGTCAGGTGTGTGTGGTTTGACATGGCAAGGCGGTGCAGAGGTTCATCCATCTTGTATTCTTGCTTAGGCCATTCCAGTATTAACTAGAATCTGCTCTCCTTGATGGAGAATACCACAGGAAATTACCCAACTCTACTTTATGAACCAAAGGTCAGGATGTCCTAGCTAACTTAGTTTCTGTTAAATAGTCTATTTGTGCAAAAAAAAAAAACCCTCCAGCTAACCACTTACCTTAACTTCAGTTAAAACTGCTTCCTTCTTCAAAGCCCCGTGCAACTGCAGAGCAAGATGCTGGGCTGTGGTTCCCACCTTCAAAGATCCTCTGTTCTGGAGACTCAAGGCTGCACCCAGGTCCCCAGACACTGTGGGTGTGGTCCCAGCCAGCTGGAATAAAGACTTTTAATTGGCTGTAAACTGTGTCTGACTGGCTATCTCTGATGAACTCCCTATAACCTGAAGATGCATGAAGGGAGACAACCAAGTCGTTCAAGATCACTCTCTGCTATGGTAGCAAGTTCATGGCCAACCTTAGTTACCTGAGACGTTGTCCCACAATAAAATAGTTGTACAGGACAAACAAGTCTTGAGTGTTTGCTGTACAAGTCTGTCTTTATCTTTTGGAAATTCCACTGACTTCATTTGATGCTGTTCTAGTTTGCTTTCTATTACTATGATGATCACCATAACCAAAAATAACTTGGGAGGAAAAGGCTTATATTTTGTCTCATGATTTATAGTCTGTCATGAAAGGAAGCCAGGGAAGGAACTCAAGACATGAACCTGAAGGCAGAAACTAAAACAGAGGCCTTGGCGGAGGTTACTTATTGTTTTGCTCTCCATGACTTGCTGCTTTGCTTTCTTTCCCACCTAGGACCACCTGCACAAGGCTCACACTTTGACGGTATCCTTGTCCCCTGATTTCTGGTTAGTCAATTTTAATAAAGATAGGTTGGCTGATAGGCTTGCAGCTTTGGTGTAAACATGTCTTAATTCAGTTTTCATTGACTCACAGGTCCATCAATAAGGGAACTCTACTGGTAAGAGAAACTGTCCAACAGACCTTCATTTTAAGTTGTCAGGCTTTTGCTTCAGGTCTGGAGAGTGAAGAAGAAGTTCGCCATTTTGGAAATGCACTGGTTTCATTACCTAGGAATGGCCCCTTCCCCTCCCTATCTACCTATTAGGAAATCTGCCTATCTCTTAGTCCCTTAGTCCTTCTTCAGAAATTGCCTTTGGCTACAGACCTTGCTCGTGGTCACACCCTTTTCTGTGTTATTCTTTGCTAACAGTCACACAGCACATGAAGCAGCTTGTATTCAGAGTTACTCAAAAGACTATGAGCATTTGTGCCTCTCACGCTAGCCTGAGAAATCTCTCCAAGGTGCAGCAGAACTGAGAACTGAGACCTTCTGCGGGAGCAAGGTGTATAGGGGTGACGCCACCACTCAACTTCTCCCTCTCTGTTCCTTCTTCTGCTTCCTCCCCATCGGCACAAACTCTGAAAGTATTCCCTAAAAAGTCCTGTCCTACCAGCTGCTCTCCATGCCAAAAGGCACTCCCTGTGATAACCCAATGGGTACCAATCTCCACACAGGGAGTTGAGACTCCATAGAATAGTGGCACCAGGGAAGAGACCATCTGCAAGTAAGCTAGAGAAGCATGCGGGGCAGATGACTGTATAGTTCTGGGTATGACCAAGGACTGCAGGTCTGAGCAATTGGAAGAACAGGTGTGGGGACAGGGGACAAGATCCTTAGACACAAGCTGCTTTTCCCTGAACCTGCGCTCAGACTTTTCTTGTGTTTCAGGATAACTTGATGCACTCAGAAGATTAGTGTCTTCTATCTGTGATTCTTCTCAACTCAAAAGTTCATTTTATGTCTCATCTTTTGAATTAATTTTTTTATCCCCCAAAGAGGCTTTTCTTTGAGCAGCATAAAGTCTCAGGCCAGAGCCAACCATGTACACATTTGCTGTTCAGAAGAGCTGAAAATACCAGGTGCTAAAATCTAAACCAAAAGAAGATCCCTCAACCAAGGCCTCTCTTGGAGGAATCACATCCATGTCAGGTGATCACACTTGGCCTAAGCTTCTCATGTCTAGGATGAGCACATTCGCTCTTGCACTAAAAGGAATGTTATAGGCTTGGGTTCGCAAATTCAATATTGAAGGGGCTGTTAATTTCCCTTGCATATCCACTCATCCAGCTACATGTTAAAGCCATTGTGTAGTTTTCAGTCTCAGGAGCTCATCTATTCACAGAAAGGTTAAGTGGGGGAAAAACACTACCTTGCAAAACCTATGTTTTTGTGTTGGATTTTAAGTTTTAGTATAGAAGAGGATAAAAATGATGCTTAATGATTACAGAGAATAGTCTCAAGACTTTCCATTCTCAATATGCAAGAGACAGGAAGAATCTCTACCTGGCAGGCCCTGTGTCCATTTAACCACCTTCCTTGGGATGTTGTAAAATAGCCCTTGCTGAAGCCAGGCTACTCCAGGATGCTGCTACTGCAAATTCAGTGACCTTAGCTACTACCGCCTACTATTCAAAACACTAATTGCGTCATAGTCCCACTGCAAGTGCGACTTAGCTTGCTAATTTACTACTTGCTTAGGCATCACAAATAAAAAAAAATGGCAGTTGTAATTAACTGAGAACCAACTATATAAGCTGCCCCTCGGCCCATGACAGATCAATTAAAAAGAAAGTTATTAACAGAGTAAGCTTTGGTCATGCATCTGTCATAGAGAATTTGACAGGACACAAAGATTACACCATGCCCCCAGAGCAGGAATCACTAGAGACCTGCTCCTACTTTATTTTAGGAGGATTTCAAAGATAAAGAAATAGTTCCATATATGTGATTCTATGACTAGTCACTAGTCTAGATAGAGGTGTTTAGTTTAGAAACACGGAAACTATCGTAGCAGGAAACTACAACAGAAAACAGATAATGAAGCAATACTAGAAGAATAAGAACATTTGACAGAAGTCTGTGCAAACCATACAAGGCATTGCTGGAAACCTTTGGAATTATTCTTTTTTTTTTTTTTTTTTTTTTTTTTTTTTTGGTTTTTCAAGACAGGGTTTTTCTGTGGCTTTGGAGTCTGTCCTGGCACTAGCTCTGTAGACCAGGCTGGTCTCGAACTCCCAGAGATCTGCCTGCCTCTGCCTCCCGAGTGCTGGGATTAAAGGCGTGTGCCACCACTGCCCGGCTCCTTTGGAATTATTCTTAACACATGATCGCACTTCATACTGGAATGGCCATCATCAAAAAGATGGATAAAAGTAAGTAAGGGAAAAGTTGTGGAGAATCTGAACCCTTGCATACACTGGTGATAATATAAAATGTTGCAGCAGTGTTGGGAAACAGTTAAGTAGTTCCCATGATAGTAAAGTAGTAGTACTGTCACCGTATAGCCTGACGTTTCTACTGCCGATACATATAAACTCAAGACAATTCAAGGTGTGTCTATGTGTAAATATGTGTGTGTGTACAAAAACTTGTAAACCAAAGTTCATATCAGAATATTTATAATGGCTAAAAAACATGTAAGCACCAGGTGGTGGTGGCACAGGCCTTTAATCCCAGCACTCAGGAGCTCTGAGTTTGAGGCCAGCCTGGTCTACCAATCAGTAGTCAAGCTAGATAAAGGCTCAACAAGAAACCCTGCCTCAATATATAAAGAGGAGGGTGATTGAGTGATTATTTTATGTCAGCCTCAGGCCTCCACACACAAGGGAACACATGTGCGTGTGGCCCTCACACCCATTTGAACAGACATGCACACATACAAGTGTGTCACACATACATGCATATGTTTTTTAAGTTCAGGAAAGGGAAATCTATAAAAGAAATTAGTAGTGGCCAAGAGCTGAAAGTTGGGAGCATGAAGAGTGACTGAATAGATGCAGGATTTCTTAGGGGGGGTGTGCTATAAAACATTCTGCAGTTAGATCACAACGAAGGTGTCCCAATCCTCTGCCCACAAAACAGACTGTATATTGCTCACTTAGCATGGATTTTTTGACATATGAGTTACATCCCAATTTTAAAAGGCTTCTCAAAGCAAATGAAGCAAATGAGAAATCTGAGCTATACAGATTGCAACATAAATACAGCAACAGAGGCCCACTGGCAGTTAAAAATGGGGCTATTGTAATTGCTCAACGTACTCTTAAGTCAATCCAAAGGCTCTGTACCACAGTTTGCCTCTTTAGTTCAGACAGCTACAGCCTTCATTATCGGCACAGTACTTAAACTGTCTGGACATACATAAATATAGATAGATACACATATACACACATACACATATACATATGGATTAAATCTTGAAACTATATATATTTTATATATACACACATAGTTATATGCACATATATTTTATACATACATAAATATTTATATGCATTTTTATTTTAATTTCTAAGTAACTTGCTTTAGTTCACAATAAATTATGAGAAATAAATCCTTTGTGATTTTTATAATATAAAATTTTTTAGTGGTCAAATTAGTTCAAAACTAAATCCAGTCTTACTGAATGACACAAACAGTACTTCTGGGCATGCCCAGAGCCTCTTAGACAAAGATGCAGGCGCTTCTCCACCAGTAGTTGCTGCTCCTGGGGAAGGTGCCGGAATCATGCGCTGTGAATCCGAGGAAGGCCAGAAGTCATCCCAGAGCAGGCCACTATGCTTAGGCAATGAATGCACCTTCCCATGTCTGAGCTGAGCAGGCTCAGAGGATTCCCAGGGGCCTACGGAGCATCTTGGCTTGGAAGAGCCTTTTGACGGCTCTTACTCTCTTCTCTGTGCCTGTTTGAGCCAAGGCCAACTGAAGTCAAATCTGGGCACACACTAAGCATGTGTAGCCCTCCTCTACAGGACTGCTCTTCACAATCCCCAGGACAGGAAGGGTTGGGATTTCCTCTACCCAATCTGGCAATAAATCTCAAGGTGTTCCATTCTTGTCTTGAGTTTCGCAAGTCTTCGTGTCCACCGGCTCATGTATCATAACTCGACAACCCTTCAGGATGGACACGGGGACCCACTGAGAGACTTTTATATATACACATGCACACACACACATACATGTATGTATATGTATACATATACACATATACATATATATGTGCTAATATATGTATATGCCTATATTTGGATGAGAGTGTGGAAGTCAAGGCCTTTGTACAAGGCCTGTTACTCAAAAAGGAAAAATGTTTTCCTTTTACTATATTTTTAAAACATTGAAATATATTTTTTATATTGTAATATATTTTATTTTTTTTAAAGATTTTTTTTATTGAGAAAAAAATTTCTGCCTCCTCCCAGCCTCCCACTCCTCCCACCCTCCCCCCACTCCTCTCTCCCTCCCTCTCGAGTCTGAAGAGCAGTCAGGGTTCCCTGCCCTGTGGAAAGTCCAAAGTCCTCCCCCCTCCATCCTGGTCTAGGAAGGTGAACATCCAAACTGGCTAGGCCCCCACAAAGCCAGAACAAGAAGTAGGATCAAAACTATATATTTTTTAAGTTTTAGTTGGCATCCATTAATTGTAAGTAGGGTTCATGGGGTTAATGTCTACACTTTGTAACATTTGCACATCACCTGATGGGGTAGTTTGCACACATACTCTTGCTTAGGGTGGAAACATTCAAAGTCCCTTATTCGGTGTTTTGCATAATTAATTGTTGTGCTTACATACTTCCCTCAGAACACTGGAAGCTCTTTCTCCAATTTAGTTCCTGCCCTCCACACAGTCAGCCTGCTCTCCGCTTCCCCTCTTCCCGACACTCTCTCCATCCCTGGCAATGCCAATCCTATCCTCTGCTTCTATGAGAGCAACAGTTTGCTCTGCGTACAACTGAGAAGCTGCAGCATTTGCCGGCCTATGCCTGATTTACTTTGTATGACATCTTCTCCAAATTCATCCCCGTTTTCACAGATGGTAAACTCCATCCTTTTAGAACAGCCAATGAGCACATCATTGGGGACATTCACTGTGTATTTTTAAAAAGGTGTTGACAAATTAAGTAGTTTATTCAAGCAAAGAAAAATTCTTGAATCCTGACACTTTTAGAAAACACACCAGTTTCAGAGAGGTCCATTTCCCCTAGACGGGCAAGCAGTGTTTTAGACAGAGTTGGAAGAAGGAGCAGAAGGAAAAAAATTGGTTCCAGATCTCTGCTTGCCATATTTGGGTGTGGTATGATCAGCTGGAGCATGTGAACAGCTGAGAAACAGATGCTGTATTGGCTGAAACTTAGTTACACACACACACACACACACACACACACACACACACACACACTACACGTGTATGCATGAGAATTAGACTTTCAATCATCTACTGAGTTAAAATGCCATTCCTTACATGAAAATTCAAGGTACAGAGGCACCTCAATCTAAATCCAGTTTAATTTAAGAATTACATATGTATACATTATATATGCATTGCTTATTGGAGTATTAAGTAATTAAAGTTTTATAAATGCACAGATAATTTTGAGTAATCAAGTATAAATCATTATGTCCCATTTTTCTAGGTCAAAGTTGTTGTTTATGACACCAGTAGCAGCTGCTGTCTGTCTGTAAATGCTGCCTGCCCACCCCGGACAGTGGCGCACCTGCCCGCCCACCCCAGACAGTGGCGTACCTGCCCGCCCACCCCAGACAGTGGCGCACCTGCCCGCCCACCCCAGACAGTGG
>NC_022013.1:19027581-19055117 GCF_000317375.1 Microtus ochrogaster
CCCGCCCACCCCAGACAGTGGCGCACCTGCCCGCCCACCCCAGACAGTGGCGCACCTGCCCGCCCACCCCAGACAGTGGCGCACCTGCCCGCCCATCTAGGACAGTGTCGTGCTCTAAACCTCTTCTGGTCCTGAAAGCAGGGGGATTTGTAGAGTTTATTGTTCTCTTAAACTCTGTTTAGCATGCCAAAGTTTTCTTTTTTAAGGTACGATAGATGCTCACCCTGTGAGGGGATTCAGAAACTTGAAGACCTGAGTTATGCTGGAAGGGGCCTCCAAGAGAGCTCAGGAGCCAGATAGCCTGGATTTGATTCTGGCTCTGTCACCTAGTCCGGATGGGCTACCACCTCTCTGCTTTACTCTTTTCATCAATAAATATGTTCATCATTTACAAGTTTATGCTACTAGTAAACCGAATACTTGAACCAGTACCCAACACATTTGGCTCACATTTTTGAAGGTTTCAGTTCATCTTGGCAGAGGAGTTGGTGGGGAGAATAGCTCACACCATGGTGGCCAGGTGAGGAGCCATATAAACTGTACAGGGGATATAGAAGGTAGACTATGCCTACACACACAGGCTTCCTTCCCCTCCACTACTATCTCTATTCTATCCACCCGCTTTCTCCAAGGGGACTAGGTTCAAAGTAAATATTTTTGGAGCTCTTGTCTGATTTTCATTGAGCCTCTCTGGGTCCTCTCTAACAATTCCCAGCCTGTGGACTGTGCTAGTGATATTTCAGAGTGGTCTTCTATCCTTGGCTAATTGACTAGAAATGCCATGACAGACGCACCCAGAGGTGTACTTTACCTGGGTGCTGGTTACGCTAATCAAATTTCTATCAAGGTGCGGTCAGTGCTGGGCTAAACATTAAAATGTCAGCATGATGGCAGACATGGCTTTTGCCCTTGGGTCCACCAGAGCTAAGGTTAACACTCTAGTTCATTGTATACAGGTCAAAGGGACTTGCTCCCCAAGACCAGACCGTTTGGCTTCCCAGATGCTAGTCAGGTCGCCTTGTCTGGATTTCAGCCCCAGTGATAGGGATTTTCTATGCCAACCCTATTTTATTATTTGGAGTCTGTACTGTGTTCCCCGTTCTGCACATCCTGCCCAGAGTGAGGATATCCCTGGGATTGAGATCTTCCATTACAGAAGCACAAGGGGGCAGTAGTGGTACTTAGCCCTGAAGAGATGGTGGTGCTCTTCAAAGAGCCACAGAAAGGGGGAAAGGAGAGAGACTAGAGCCGGAGGGAAGAAGGGGTGCAGAGAAGGAGGACAAGAAGGAATAAAAAGACCTGTCATGAAGAGAATCACAAATATGCTTAAATTACTTTTCCCAGGTTTTTCCCCCCTCTCCTACATCAGCAAGGGGTGGAATTAATTTGCCAAACGTGTTATTGCGGAAAGGTATACACTGGAGTGGGAGTCTTTAGAGCTTGAAGCTTGACCTTACTGCCTGAGACACTTGGACCCTAAGTGCTCTAGGGAAGGGCCTCCCATTCCTAGGCCACTTAGGGGCCAAACTAGCTTCTGGTGTGCCCAGGTCTTCCTTTCTACTGGTGCTAGGATGTGCTCCTCTCTTGTTAGAAGCAGTGTTCACCAACCCCTAGCCTAAAGTTTCCTCTCTCAGTCAGATGCTGTGAGTTTGCCTTGCCAGATGACACGCCATGCCCAGTCCCAAGCAAGCCCACAGTCCATTTTCCTTACATAAGATTTACAACCAGGAAGTAGATGAGAACGTAACAAAAATGAACGGAGAGCAATTGCCAAGATAAGGGCTCACTTTTACAGCCTGGTAGCTGACTTCTGCCTTCTATTTTCTTTACCAAGCTGAACTGGAGCAAATGTTTCTTTTTCCTTTTTTTTTTTTTTCCTCTGACAGAGCAAAGGTAACCAAATGGGAAAGGTTGCCAAGTCCTGAAGAGATTCCTGAAGTCAAGAATTTTCTGTGCTACAACTGAGTGAGTACTGATATTACTGATCTTGAGATCACAGACTGTACCCCAAGAAGTCAAGTTCACACACCCATCCTTGAGAAGGCAATTAAAAGTACAAAATTAATAGTAGGAAATAGTAAAAGGAGATTGATTTAATGAGACCACACCGGGAAGGGGCAAAAGATCAGGTGGCCCCTTCAGTCCATCTTCAGTATCCTGAAGTGAAATCAAAGTTTAGATAAAGGGTCAGAGATATGCACATCTGAGCAGTCCTGGTCAAGGTGTGGTCCTGCCCATCACTGACTCCTTACTATCTGGGCTTCAGTCTCATCCCCTAAGACGTCCGGTGAGTTGTTAGAGCTGTATGAAATCTCTTTCTAGGAGACAAGCTCCTCCACTGGTGGGACCTTTTCCTAATATAAAATTCCCTGTGAGATTCTCATTTCTTTGGGGACCATTGCTTCAAAAATCCAATAGTTAAATGGAAGAAGCAAGTGTCTATTTAGAACATCTCCATTTCTACCAGCCAGTTATACTAGAACTAGAAGCAAGACTTGGTGACTTAGCCCTGAAATTAGACATGCCCCTCCTGACCTCCCAATCTGAGACTGCAGAGGAAAGCTCTGCCAGGGGGGACTGGCCCAGAGGTGAGATTTGGAGCTCATACAGGTGCTTGTGTTGTGTCCAGTGGGCAGCTACATCTTGGTGGCCATCACCAAAAGATCACTCAGTAGAAGACACCAGTCTCCAATTCCTGCTTCCTCACATGGAGGAAGAAAAGTAGGGCTGGTATTCAACTGGCCACTTTTTAGGAAGTGATGTTCTCAAGTTCAAGAAAGCCTCCCTGTCCTCCAAGCTCCCCAGAAGCTTTCTTAGAAGACAGTCACAAGCCATCGCAAAGCAAAAGAGAATTATCTGCTGTGGGACACTCAACATGGCAGTTCATAATGGCTACCTAGCATGTCACAGAGGGACAGGAAGAATGCAATACCCCTGAAGCCGCTATCACAGAATCTCCTCCAGGGGCTTGGGTTCCAGAAAACGTGTGTTGCTAGACCTAAGCCAGATCTAAGCCCGTCTGAGCAACTGAGTCCTCCATACCAATCCTACTGCTATTTTCATGATGGAATCCAGAAGACAGTGGACTACATCGCTGAGACACCCACGCCAGCCACTCAAGCAAAGCAGTGAGAAGGGGTTAGTGTGCAGGCTTTGATGACTGCCTATCTTCCTTGGGGCTTTGCATCTCATTCAGCCTGGCTTGATATGCTGTCTCTCCTGTGTTGGGGATGGTTATTTAAGTCTCCCTAAAGGTCACTAAGCCTGCATGACTTCGCACACTCCTTAAAAACTGCAGAGCCCAAATGGTGCTAATTCCAGGCTACAAAGCTTTCCATCTTTTATGCGCCAATAGAAGTAGAATTCACACCAGCATATGGCAAACAAATGGCAACTGGGAATCTTTCAGGCTTAAAAAATGTATTAATATATACACATGCATAATGTTTTCTAATAGCATTGAGTACTGTTGAAGAGAGATTAGTTATAAAGAGCACGTGCATCATGATTCTTTTTATTTTCCGAATGACACATCTTCACATTTTGTTTTTGCATTTTTAAATGGCAAAACACCAAGAGCTGATTTATATACTGAAAACAGACTCTCTAGAGTAAATTAGGAAATAGAGTTTGAATTTCTGAACATATTTATTTCTTCCTCTAGTTAATGTTGCTTGTTGTTCTAAATCTGAGTGCAGATGCTAAAGAAGGAAAAAGGAATGTCCTCCGGAGGGGCCTTTGTCACCTGTAAATTTCCATGACAAGTCGTGCCTTGCATCTCTGAATTTGGTTCTTCTATAGCAAATTGACTTTCATGAAGGTGACTTTGGAGCCAAGTCATTTTGCAGGTTCACAGAGGTAAATCTTGCCAGCCACTCCGAGGAAACCTCAGGCTAAGATGTCACTTAGAAACCACACTGTCTGCCATACCCTTCACACTTCTGCCTGCCCTCAGTGCTGAACACGCGCGCGCGCACACACACACACACACACACACACACACACACACACACACACACACACACCACAGGAGCTTAATGAGATTCCCAGCCTCCTCTCTCCTAAGGGAAACAATGTCCTCATTGTCCGGTAAACTATGGGAACCACCCCCATGCACCCAGGTGAAGAGAAACAGCTCTCAGACACATGGTCAGCTTTTCCAAAGCAGTACTGTGGGCCGAGACTCACATCCAAGTGCTAGAAACATTGATTTTGGCAAGTGCTGTTCATAGAAATTTTTTTAAAGTCAGGAAAGAAGGGTTTCATTGGTGTTAAAACAGAACCGTCTTCCCATTCTCCTCCCTCAACCTCCAATTTTTGTCTCAACCTTCCCTGAGCTCTAGATGTTTTTCTTTTCTTTTTCTTTTTGGTTGTTCAAGACAGGTTTCCTCTGTGTAGCCTTGGCTGTCCTGGAACTCACTCTGTTTGCCAGGCTGGCCTCAAAATTACAAAGATCTGCCTGCTTCTCCTTCCTGAGTTATGGGATTAAAGATGTGCGCTGCCACTACCACCCAGCTTGGATTTTTAAAGTCTGATGACACACTTTAAGAAATTCCCTCCTCTGTACCAACTCATCTCAAGCTGGCATTAGACATAATGCCAAATGCCAAAGAGATGATGGAATCTGTCCGAAGCTTCACCTTGGTTTTCTCCATAGATTGGATGACACTGAGTTCACTCTTAGAATTATCTGTGCTTACCTTCTGCTTCAATAGGAGGGTAAGTCCACTATCTGCTCACATGACTGGCAGCAAAGCCCAGAGAGGTGGCCATTCTGCTGGGTCCAGGAACTGCTGACTGAGGTTAGGTTTGCCATGGGTGTTACTATCAGAGAGTGCTGTTCCAGCTAACATGGACCTCTGAGAAAATGAATTTGCTCTTGCTTTCTGAGAAACAAGTTGTGATGGGGTGGGACATTTCATAGGCAGTAGAGAGAGGCAGAGAGGGGCTTATAGATTCATATCTGAAAGAAGCCAATGACAGGAAGACTAGAAACACTCCCCACCAGGACTACCTACAAGAGCCAGAGAAAACCTCAAGAAGGTGGGCATCATGTAAAAGGCCTATAAAGGGTCATGACTGGTGGTATAAGTCTATTTTGAACTTCTAACCTTTACTACCTCTCTGGCTCATTTCCATTTTTTGTGGGTACATTTCCCCTTTTAATAGGCTGTCATTATTTCTACTGCTGTCTGTGTATCCCTGGTCCGATTCATTGTTCCAGGATACAAGAACGTGGAAACCTAAAAAGGTGCCCTCCAGACTGGGGTCTATGCCTGTAACATACCTACCTGCTAAAGCTGTCAACTCTGCAGAACTGAGACTCACAGAGATGATGCTCCAGGCTTGTCTGTGAGGCACTGACTACCTGAAGTTAGCTGAGGTGGAAACACCATCCTAAGTGTGGGTGGCATTACCTTCCTTGCTAGAGATCTCCAACTGTGCAAGAAGAGAAAAGAAGGCTGAGCACCAGCATCCACTGTTCTCTGCTTCCTGACTGAGGGTGCTGTGTGAGCAGCTTTCTTACATTCTTGCTGCCATGGCTTGCCCATCATGATGGACAACACCCACGAACTCTGAGTCCAGACTAGCCTTTCCTCCTTAAGTTGTTTTTGTCAGATGTATTGTCTCTGTGATTAGAAAACTAGCACCTGCCAATTCTCTGAACTAAAAACATCCATCCATATTCATGTCTGGCTAATTTGGCTTGCTTTCTTGAGCCAGGGAGGAGTGCAGGAATAGATTTAAAAGACAGTTTAAATTATCTTTTAAGTTGGTTTCTCTCCACTCTTTAGAAGATTCTAGAAGGAAGGCCTGAGGATATTCAGAGGCCTTTAAAAAAGTCTTGTTGTCATAGGTGACCATACAGAAAGGGAGATACCTAAGTGACCTGGAAGAAGAGAGGTGAGGAAGGATGGCCAGGACCTGGTAGAACTGGGTACTGATGAACTTGATTCATTAGGGACTTGGTTTCTACAATGAGTCAGTTTCATCCATCAATTTTGACTTCCCTGGCCTGCGGTAGCACTTGATGACTGTCTCAGGAGCACCCTAAAACTTCTCTAATGTCTCTAAACATGTGACCTCTTGATTTCCAGGCAGCATTTGGGAACACTCACTAAGCAAGTTCCACCCTAGACACGACCTAAGTAAACGACAAGAAAAAATACAACAAGCAACAAAGTCACTGTGTTTTCCATACCAAAAGAAAGCAAGAACATGCCACTGACAGGCTTTGCAGGTTTTTTTCAAGTGACATAATAAACATAAAAACATTCAGAGCTATGGCAAGCAAGAACTCAATCTTAGTAGAAATGGGAAATACTCTAATTAACAAACATGCTTTTAAGGCATTGAATGATAATTTTATAAGTTTAAGTTCTGTTAATTCAAGGTACAAAGTAGCTGTATCATGCATTTATTCATCTGTTTTTGCTATAGATGGAACCCAGGGCCTTAAGCATATTAAGTACGCACAAACACTATCATTGAGTATACTCCCAGTCCCTTATCATGCTTTTATATTTTACACTATAGTTTATATAATAAAGTACAATGGGTGAACCAAATTAAATCATCCTTATGTTCAGAAATTTAAGGTTCAATATTAGCTGGAGATTTTGTTTTGTTTTAGCTTTAGTGTTTGGATGGAACCTTGGGTGTGTTAACCAAGCAGTCACTCACTGAACTGCATTCCCAGCTCAGGATTAGGTTTTTACTCTTGTCATGATGTGGGGCCTTTACAAGACAAGACATGAAATGAAACTCAGAAGTCATAAAAGGAAAGTCTGAGGATATCAATAATAATAATAACAACAATAACAGTAATAATAGGGCTGTAAGATGGTTCAGTCAGTAGTGCTTGCTATGCAAGAGGAGGACCAGAATTTGAATTTCCAGTACCCATGTAAAAGTCAGATATAATGGCAAATCTATATTTCCAGTGCTGGGGTATGGGGTTGTGGGGGTACATAGGGGCTGTGAGCTAAGGGTCACCAAGACAGAAGGATCCCTGGAGCCCATTAGCCAGCCAGCCTGGAAATTAATACAATTCAATGAGGGGCCCTGTTTTTAAACACAAGTATGGACATTGATGAATGACCAACATCCGCTTCAGACTTCCATGCCCACACTAACAAGTAAACACACACACACACACACACACACACACATTTTTAAGAAAGAAAAAATAAAATTCTATGTGGCAACTACAAAAACAAAGAACACAGGCAAAATGAATTAAGAGATGAGACGATGAGACGGTTAGGTGCAGTGGCACTTGTCTCTGATCACAGCACTCAGAGACAAGGGAAATTGCATGTTTGACGTGGCCAGTGTACATAAAAGAATAAGACTCTGTCTCAAAATTGAGAATTAAAAAATAGGGGGGACTATATAACATGTATAAGACAGTAGTTACCAGATTAATGGCTGCTCTGTTCAAAGACATTCCATAAACCTAAGAAAGGAAAGAGTGGGAACAGGACCGTGGAATTCACATTAGAAATGCCAATGGGACCTGAAGATATGGCTCAGCAGTTAGGAGAACTTACTACTCCTGCAGAGAATCTGAAGATATGGCTCCGCAGTCAGGAGAACTTACCACTCCTGCAGATACAGCTCAGCAGTTAGGAGAACTTACTACTCCTGCAGACCTGAAGATATGGCTCAGCAGTTAGGAGAACTTACTACTCTTGCAGAGAACCTGAAGATATGGCTCCGCAGTCAGGAGAACTTACCACTCCTGCAGATACAGCTCAGCAGTTAGGAGAACTTACTACTCCTGCAGAGAACCTGAAGATATGGCTCAGCAGTCAGGAGAACTTACTACTCCTGCAGAGAACCTACAGACTGCTTACCAACAGCGGTGATTCCAGCTCCAGGGGATTTGGCATCTTTTTCTGACCTCTGCAGATATCTGCACGTATGCATACATATAGCACACAGGCACACATATATACACTAAATAAACAAGAGAATGAATAAATAAATATTTTTAAAAAGTATCAATGGTCCTAAAATATATTATTGTAGCAAGGAGGAGCGGGGCCCATTGTTTGTCCTGGAAGCCCCACTAGCTTATACCCGAAATAATCACACAGAAATTGTATTAATTAAATTACCGCCTGACCCATTAACTCTAACCTCTTATTGGTTAACTCTCACATCTTGATTAACCCATTTCTATTAAATCTGTGTATCACCACATGACTGTAGCTTACCGGCAAGATTCTAACCTATGTCTGTCTCAGGCCAGAAATTCATGGTGTATGCCACACTACCTTCTTCCCAGCATTCTATTCTGTCTACTCTGCCCACTTAAAGGCTACCCTATCAAAAGGCCAAGGCAGTCTCTTTGTTCAATCAATGAACGGAACACATAAACAGAAGAATCTCCTACACCATATGATAATCAATCTACTAAGGAAATGCAGATCTATAATGCAGTGTTCTTCCTCTCTTTTATTGACAAAACTTGTATTTGTAAATAAAACTTTATCTTTTGTATTCTGATAGTAGGAATATAAATTGCTATAGAATTTGGGGGTCATTATTCTATATCTTGAAGCATTTTCTCAGTTACCCTTAAATTATGTCATGTTTGCCTAATGATTTAGCAAATCCACATCTATCATCTGATTCTACAACAATGTGTACATACATGCACAATGTTATATATATATATATATATATATATATATATATATGGCACATATAATCAGGGGTACATAATTAAACCCATGCAGAAGATGGAGCTCCATTATTAATGCTGATCTGAAGGTTCCTGTAATATATTCTTTTGAAAATATAGCATTCATGTTAACTCTTCAAAGACTTCTTATCCTATATTTTGATCATATTCATCCTCTCCCTTCCCCAACTTCTCTCAGACCCATCTCCTCCCCTTGCTTGCAACTGTAATATATTCTTAAATAAAAGAATTTGTAGGAAACTACATACATGAAAATGTGAATATAAAACAGAGACTCATTCTATTTATATGAAGAAAATGCTGTGCAGATAGGAAAATAGGTGATAGAATGGTGACATGAGAGTAGTACAATGAAATGTAAAATCTTCAGACAGCATCATCACCACACCCATCTGTGACCATTGGTGCCGATTATCAGATTCACAGGACCTGATATGACCTAGGAGACAGGCCTCTTGGCATTGCTGTGAGATTATCACAATGAAGTTTAAATGAAGTGGGAAGACCTACCTTAATGGTGGTCAGCATCATTTCCAGGGCTTGAGTGCTGGACAACACACGAAGGAGAAAACTACCTCAGCCTTTCTCTCTCTCCTTCCTTACTGTGGATACACTGTGCCCAGCTCCAAGCTCCTGGCGTTTAACCTCTCTGCCATGATTGATTATCCAATTATTAGTCAAAATAATAACTTGCTCCCTTAAACTATATATTGTCAGAGTATTTTTTTTATCACTGCAAGAGGCAAAGTAACTAACACAAGCCTTATTTTGTCATCTAAGACTTTTCCAAAAGTCACCCATCCCTTGCTTCTCAGACCACCACATAATGGTCCAGTAAAAAGCCCTTCAAGACCATGGTCTTGGAAATTCATCTCTCATTCCCCATGGCTCAGTGACTGACATCCCAAGATTCAATCAATACTTTTGCAGAGGACTGGGCTTCACACTCTCTCCCTCCTAACTGGAGAGGATAATATGGCTTTACCATGACTCAAGTTCAGTTAGTGTCATACTCTCGGGCTAAGCTAGGAAAGACTTTAGTGAGAGTAAAAGCATGAAGAAATGGAAGCTCCCAATCTCAAGTGTGTCTCTGCCTTCTCCTCATCATTCATATCTGGACAGAAGCCCTCCCACAACCCTTAGCCTGATCTGAGGGCTGGGAAGAACTCAGAACTCACTGAGGAAGTCTCTGCCAATAACGGGAGCCATAGAGAAGAAAGAAAAAGCGAGAATGGAAATAGAGAGAAGAGGAGAAGTGAGTTGGCAGGCAGATATTAGTGTCCAATGAGCAGCTTCTGGAATCCAGGTTCTTGTGTCCCTAAGCAGAACCTCAGCATGGACCCATTGTTACAGCAGAAGCAGGGACAGTTTGTTAAGCAATAGAAGACTTGCAAGGTGAGCCAGAACAGAAAAAATGGGTTAGCTAATTCTAATAGTCAAGTTCTTCAGAGGATGGGGATTGAAATAACATTAACGTGACCTTCCTCAAGCCTTTGTTACATGTAGTGGTAAGTAGAACTTTAGGAATCCTATGTCTTATTGGTATCTGAACTCTCTACCAAAGGGTGTGCATTTTAGTATTATAATGAGTCATAACTTAACTTCAGACACTCGAAGGCGTCTCTTGTGCCCACTTCAGTGACTCCTGCCGGTTCCAGTCAGCTTCTGTGGGGTCCCTTCAAGCTCCACAGTTGGTGGCGGAATGATTCGAGTGATGGAAGATGGAAAGTTAGTTTCACAGGACCTAGTTTGCTGGTGCCGGTCAAACTTCTGGAGTTTGACGCCAGATCAGTTTATTTTAGACATATCTATTTGTTTGTTTGTTTGTTTATCAGTTTTTTGAGACAGGGTTTCTCTGTGTGACAGCCCTAGCTGTCCTGGAACTAGCTCTGTAGACCAGGTTGGCTTCAAATTCATAGAGATCTGCCCACCCCTGCCTCCTGAGTACTGGGATTAAAGGATTTGAACCAGACCTATTTAAGTACAGTACAATTTTGGATAAAGGTTTCCTGGTAACAATTATCCCAATCCCATGTGCACAATAAAGCTTAAGGCTTGACTACATCAAAACACTTCTAAAAAGTTCATGTGACCTCTCCCATGAAGATGGGTTCCATAGCTAAAGCCTAGGATCTGGTGTGGTCTCTGACTGGGACAGCATGGAGGTCAGCAGACTATGAAGTATACATGTGACATCTCCTCTAAGGATGGGTTCTATTAACTGAGAAACAAAGCTAAAGACAAAGGTCTGGAGAGAGAGACTCTTGGATTAGCGGGGGAGGGGTGGTAAGGCCTGGCCCTATGAATAGGAAACATTACCAGGTAGTTAACAATATCCACTACAGCCTTCTGGGTGGGAAACAGATATACATTTCCTCCACTGAAGAGATAACCTTGTGTGATGAACATTCCTGGTTTCTCCAGTGTTTATCTGTAAGAAGCTGTGCCATCATACGGGCCTCTGCTATTTGTGGTGTGTCTGCGCATGCATGTGTATGCATGGACATGTGTGTATATGTGTGTGCGTGTGTTTCTAGCCTTCATTTTTGCCAACTGTTTACTCTTGTACAGTAGTGTTGGAGACTGTGTAAAATCTTCCAGACCTTGCTTTTCAACCCACTCTCCTAAGTCAAAAGCAAAGGAACTTAGAGTGAGTAATAGGAAAGAAATCTCCAGGAAATTCACTTGTAATTTGTAAATTCATAGAAAGGCTAGATGGTCTGGCTTTGTCCTTCATCCAGAAACTATTCATAAAATCCTCCTGAAGAGAAGCTCAGACAGACATATCACCCCTATGTGAGGTAGCTCACACACAGATGACAAAAAAAATGTTCAAAGTAAATCTACAAATGGGAGTGTTAACACCCTAGTTCACAAGAGAGCACCTATCTGCAGTGCCTGTCTGCAGATGAGTGTCTCATAAGCCAAGGGTATGTTTTACTCTTCAGTGCGCATCTGTGTTAGCAAGAGCTAATGCTTGTCCAGGTGTTTCTAAATGCCATATCCTAAGTTCTTCACACATACTAACACCTTCAACGTCTCAGCAGCCTTAGGAGGTAAGAATAAAGTAGGAAGCCTTCATAATTTCAGAAGAATTTTTGTGGTGGGTAAATAATTTGTCTGTGATGACTCAGAGCAAATGTGGAACACTTAAATAGGTTTTCTAAACTCCATTGTACAATCAGATCACCTAGTGTCTTAACACCATGCAGATTCTGACCCAGGATATATGGGTTCCGAGCATGAGACCCAGACTTGCTAGCAAGCTCCCAAGGGATACTTTGGTCTCACAAAATTCTAGAACCCTACACTCCTTAGTTATAGCTTCACAGTCATGCCACTAACCTCTCTGCTGATAACCTCCCTGGTTGTGTCCTCTAAGAAGACAAATTAACCTTTCTATTTAAAAGACGAGATTTGGAGAAGAAGAATCCTCAGCGGGCCCCACTCCTGCTATACGGTTTAATAATATGGTAAAATCTTAGTAGGAAAATAAAAACTATTAAGCCAGCCATCTCCCAAAGCTGAACCCAAGTCATGTGCATCTCACTAAACACCACTCAAGTCTAGAATTAACAACGAAGCAGTGAAAGTCGAGAGGATAACAGCTGTCACCATGGAAGCATCTGTGTTCTAGGAGACAGACTGTAGCCCCTCAGTACCATCGTCCTTATAAAATAGGGAAGATAACCGAGAAGGGCCTCCCAATGAAAGTGACCTGTGAGATCTGAGCTGAAAGACTCAGTAATGAGTAGGTGAGGACAGAAAGGTACGCGTATGAGGGAAGGCCTGGATATGAGTGGGATATTCAAAGTAGTGAAGGTGCACTAGGGCTTGAGGAGATGGCTCCGTTGGTAAAAGGCTTGTCAAGCAAGCATAAGAATCTGAGTTCAGCTTCCCAGCATTCATGCAAAAGACTTGCACTACCATGCAGAGGAAGGGGTAGAAGGGGGATCTTCGGAAGTTGCTGACGAACCTTTGTGGCTAATCAGTAATCTCCGAGACAGACCTTTTCTCAAAAAGAAAAAAGCAACTGAAGAAGACACTCAACATTAACCTCCAGTATATCTTAAAGGCCCAAACTCTTAACACAGCCCATGGTCTAAGGTTGATACAAACCCTTAAGGAACTCAAAGAGGAAGAAAGAGCTAAAGAGTATGCAGCAGAACCTAGGCAAGCGTGAGGAACTCAGCATTAAAGGATCCAATCAGGATGCTGCTGTGGTGATTTATGTGGAAAATTATCATCATGACTGGGACGTGAACCATTTGGCAAATGTTTGCCTACCGCGCACAAAGCCTTGGGTTCGTCCCCAGGTTTGCATACATTGAGCATGGTGGTACATGTAATACATGTCTCTAATCCCAACACACTGCTGGTGGAGTCAGGAGGATCCCAAGTTCAAGGTCATCTTCATCTAAAAAGTAAGATGGAGGCCCCCCCGTGATAGATTAAGGTATTACCAGGAAGCTTTGACTGAAGAGAAAAAGATAAGACCCATAGTGGAATGTGGGGGCAACAATGCGGGCTAGGGTCCCAGACTGAGTTAAAATGGGGAAACCACTGAAGCTGAGATGAACGTTAGCATTGATCTCTCTGCTTACTGGCAGCAGACACAATGTGAACATTTCATGTTTCTGCAAGCACACCTCGAAAGGCATCTCCTCAAATAATGAGCCCAAAAGAATTTTTTTTCTTGCTTAAACTGTGTCTTGTCAAGTATTTGATCATAACTGTATCTGTACACACACTGATCAAAGCAGATCATCTACCTACTTCAGCTAGGACAGCAATGACACTGTTTCAGACAACAAAGCAAATTAGGGAACCCCCCAAAATCCAAAACCCCATACGTAGCTAGTGAAGGATGGGAAGCAGCAGAAAAAAAAAACAGAAGACAAAGCAGTGCTGAAAGACATCTGCCCCTCACAAAAGGTATAATCATGACTTATGAGAGCATAAACTGAACACGTGTTGCAGATGTTAGTTCACTCATAAAGAAGGAGCCAGGCAGATGTTAGATCAGATTCAAGTGAGAAACTGAAAAACAGACTTCACATTTATAGCTCAGGAATATTGAAATGAATGTGCAAATGGTCGCAAGACGAGCTTTTTCTCCGCAGCAGTGTACAAAGCTTTAAGAGACACAATGAACTCTAAACATCTATACGTAAGAATTACTTTGCATCCTGTCAGTTACATACAATTGCAGAGTTGTAAGAGGGCTCCCATGCAATCAGACCACCCAGAGGGCATCGTCTACACCCTGCATGGATTCCCCGCAGAGGGCAAATTTCCCTTGCAGATGGATGAATGCAAGATGTTTGACTTAGATGCCCTCCAGAACAGCTGGGAAACCTGCTATGGAATGCTGCCATAGGAAGAGAATCCTAAGAGGTGGGTGCAAAGGAGAAATGGATTAGATCACATTTGCTCTCCCAGATGATGGAGAGTGAGTTCTTTTTCTGTTAATAATGAAGTCTCTGGACACAATGACTTTACTTTGGGGGACACTGTGCCTTGAGTCTTTCCCTGTGCTGAGCCCCTTTAAGGCATTTATTGGGTATCAGTATGCTCCAATCAGATCTTGCCTGAAAGAAACCTCCAGTGTGCTGCCACAAGTTTGAAGGGCACTTTGTTTTCCTTAGAAAAGGAACTGTCACCAGTGTGATCACTTTTTCTGTCAAATAATAATGTTCTTCCCCAGCACTCTTCACTACAGGAACTGGTTTCCCAGCCATGATCTACAGAACAGGAAGTAGAAAGGGTTGGCTCCCATTTGTCAGTTTGTAAGAAAAGTTTCCTGAAATTACGTTTCAGGAGACTGGAGGCTGGGGAGATGACTCAGTGGGTCTGAGCTCTTGCTGCACAAGCCTCAAGACTTGAGTTTGGATCCCCACACCCACAAGACAAACCACACCTGCTGTCAAATACACCTGGAACCCCAATGCCAGGCAGAAGAAAGGGGTGTGGAGACAGGAGCTTGGGGGCTGCAAGTCCAGGCAAAAACAAACAAACAACAACAAAAAAACCCCACAAAAACCAGATTCAGTGAGAGACCCTGACTCTAGTAAACAGAGAGAGATAAGGAAGGCACCGGGTACTTCCTGGCCGCTACTATGCACAAATGAGTGTATATACATATACACACAAGATAATTTGGCTTATGACCTACATTGATTAGACACAGTAAAACTGACTCAAACTTGAGGTTTCTCTGAACATTTTAGGTCATATGATTCCTAGACAAGCCACCATTTAATAGTATATACTAGTTTTTGTCACTAAGCAATATGGTGGACTATTATTAATGAAATATAAAGTAGTTGTGGAGATTCTGGGTTTCTCAGCCTCTACACCTGCCTCCAACTTACCACAGCGATACCTGACCCTTTGGTTCAAGCACAGTTGAGAGAGATTTGAGGCCTTCTGTGTCTCCACAATAGGTTGTCAGCAATGACTTCTGCCCTATTCACCCGAGTCTTACTAGAACTAGAGTTCAAGGTCTATAAATAAGCCTTGCCTTGCCGCCTTGCTCTGGCCTGTCCCCTGGTTGAACCAACTCTGGAGACTTGAACCCTGTCCCTCCTTACACCCTGCTATGAGGGCAGCTGCCGGTCTTGTCGGACTTTGAGTTCACCTCACCTTTTCTTTCCCAGCTCTGTCACCTCATACTCTTCCAGTCTGTGGGAACTGTTAGTATTCGTACATCTGTACTGGCCAGCTGTTAGAGTCCTGACAGGATGCCTCCTCAGCGGCAGCCACTACGAGCACCTCCTGTGCACTTTCGCTAGGTTCCCTTTTAAGAGGTGGACATTGCCCATCTCCCTTCTCTTTGTCTCTTTATCTCACTCTCTTTCTCGGCATTTCTCTTCTCGTCTGCTCCTGGCCACAGAGGCCGGTCTTCTTCCTTCTCCCCCTGTTCCTATTCCTTGTCCCCCAATTAAAAAAAAAAAACAAAACAAAACCCTTGTGAGCCCTGTCGCAAGCCATCTTTCTCACACCGCTTTTTAAATTGTAAAATTGGTGCTGTGATCCCAGAGGGCTTTCCTGGTGTTTCCTCTGCCTGCCAGCAGTCCGTTGTGTGCCAGGACCCAAGAATCCAGTCCACATGCGACTGCCTCGCTTTTCCAATTAACACATTGCTGAGCCAACCACACAACCCCAGCAGAACTGGCAAGATTCCCTTCTCCTGGTCATGGAAGAAACCACCGAGCATCCGTCATCCCTCTGATGTCCTTGGGAACGGGGGGAACATCCACTACCATCTTCAGTCCTACCGCTGGTCCCTTTTGCCAACAATCACTTCTGGCCATCCCCCACAAGTGAGGCCTCATTTCTCCTCTCTTGAGACTAACGAGTCACTGGGTGACTTGCTTCTTTCTCGTTCCATCCTTGCTTCATACAAAGCCATTGGATCTTGTTTCCCTACCTCACTCATGGGATCTGCGTCTTCTGCTGTAAGCTCATGCATCTTAGCAATCAGATCTGTCCCAGATACCCTTTAGATAGCAATCCAAATGTCTGCTTCCAGGTACCTTACTCCCGATATTTTACAGGACCTTTGAAATATTCCGCCAGTGATCCCATAGTTGGAAGGGGGTACCCTATTCCACCCTTTTTGCTGCAAGACCCTCCCTATGCTTTCTCCTTGTTCCTTTATGCAGCTATGAAATCTGTTAAGTTACATTTCCCCTTTCACTAAATAAACGCTCAAGTAATGTCACCAGGTCCCTTTCCGCCATCAGTCATACGACACATACACCTTTTAAAAGTGCCACCAGGCAGAGCTCATGCCTTGTCTCTTACCTTTTATTCCTTTGTGTCTAATTCAACTAACTCTGCTGCATGTGGCATGTTTACTTGATCGCATGCCTCGGCAGGGTCCACTGAAGGCACACACTTCATTCAGGGACCCTACCCACCCTACTACGACAGATCCTTTCTCTCCCACCTGCAGGAAATTTGCTTTCTCATTCACTGGCGACTTCACCTTCCACTAACAGTCCTCCTGTCTAGGTCTGCTGCCACATGGTGTCAGAGATGGAGGCAGGCCTCGGGAAAAGTAGAATGAAGTAACTGCTCCTTAAAACAACACCCTTGTGCCAGAATGTAGTGGTGCACGCCTTTAATCCCAGCACTCGGGAGGCAGAGGAAGGTGGATCTCTGTGAGTTCCAGGCCAACTTGGTCAGCAAGAGCTAGTTTCAGGAAGGCTCCAAAGCTACAGAGAAACCTTGTCTTGAAAAACTAAAACAAAAAACCACCCTTGTTAAAATGTCACAGGAACTTCATCTCGACTGTGACCCTGTTCCCTTAAGTTTCAGAGGACACTGAGGTTAGCAGCCTTGTCCCCAATTCCAGAAGAATGACACAGCCCCACTCAACTCTGCTGGATTGGGAACCCCGTATGGAAGAGGAAGCTTTCCTTCCTGACCCCTCTTCTTGTTCTTCTATCTTTAACAATCACACCCTGCTTCAGCAATTTCTTCTCTATGTGTCTCTAGCGACACATCCAAAAATATCTGATTAAACAACCAGTCAGTTATTGTTACAGGACTGTCAACTGATAGCACAGAGTTGGAGGTGTGAGACTGCCAGACATGTCCAGGTGCTGAGAACCAACAGCACCCCAGATTCAGAGAAGATACAGAACAGAGTCTAATGTAACTCTTCATTATTCCTTTATTTAAAAGGTACCAAGCCTACAATGACAGCCCTGAGTAACCAACCACTGTGTCTCTTGGTAAATTGGATAGAAAGTGGGTGTCCAGGAGATGCTGTGGTGAGGGGCAAGGATCGGGTGGTTTGTTTATGGTAAGATAAGAAAGCTTAATTGGTGGTAAGGAAGGCTGACTTCAGACGTTTAAAAGAACGAAATATGTTTCAGATTTTTCTTTCACTATGCTACTGTTATATTAGACTTCAAAAATTCATACTTTTAGTATTAATCGATGGAATTCTGATCAGCTATCAATCTGTCATAGTCCTACCACTATGCGAGTATTCTACCTTTTCTGTAATGTGGATTTCAGTACAGATTGCAAAAGTGTGCTAAAACTTGTTTTTCACGAACTTAAAGAATCCTTACAAACTCCAGGGAGTCGACTTGGATCAACCTCAAACAGCATCTTGCTTGTTTGCATCAGACAGCCCCACAGAGCCTGGACAGAGAAGTGAAGCAGCCAGATATTCCTGAACTTGGCCAGCACAACAGCTTTCTCATGTCCCCCAAAGACTGTGACGCTCCCGGGTCAGCGAAAAGCAGTCTCGAGAACATGGCATCCCCAACTCCGCCTCACCTGCTATTCCTTTCTAAGTCCTTACCATTTTAAATAAACAAAAGGGAGAAATGTTAGCACTGAGGCATCTGTACTGGCCTGCCCTTGGGGTCCTGATGGGATGTGTTCTCAACTGCAACCGTTAAGATGTGCACCTCCTGTGCACATTCGCTGCATTTCCTCCTCCTGTCCAGTCCCCATGCCTCTCTCTTCTCTTCTGCCATTCCTGTCCCCAGAGGCCAGTGCCCCCTCCCCCCTTTTCCTTTCCCTTTCCCCCAATAAAAGTCCCTCCACATGAGCTCTGTGGCATGGTGCCTTTCTCTCTGGCACCACGACTTAAATTAGAACAGGAACACCCTGACCTCTAGGGCTAGCTAGTCCCATCCACACACACCCATGCTTAGTGCCAACTACCATTCTGCCCTGCCTCCACTGCACCCTTCTGTGGCTCTGCACTGGACACCAAACCTCAGCCCAGCACCAGTCACTGGCTCCCAAGGTGGCCTTGCCCCGCCTGTTTCTCTGTGCATAGTTCACTAGGCCATGCTTGCCTTCAGTGGCAAAATCTAGTTTGTGCTGGGTTGTAGTGTCATCTGTAGTTCTATGAAAATTCAGGTCTTCCTTTCTTCATAGGATCATATACTATGAAACATCAAGAGACATCAAAACCTTTGATTCAAGCTTCCTTATGCTTTATCCAGGCCCCTCTGAGAAGCAGAGCTCCCACTCACCAGGAATCCTGTTTAGGTTTCTACTTTTCTTCCTCTTCTGGTCTAGAAAGCTATGTTTTGGTCTCACTACCCCCCAATAGATAATAGATTGCTAAGCTGATATTTAAATCTGTGCTTTATAGAAATGTACTATCATACAGAAATAATTTTAGAATGAATTTGTAACACTACCTCTCTGATATTAAAAGTCATTATTCTCAGTTGGGTGTAGTGGTGTATGCTCAGGACTGGAGAGGCATAGGCAGGTGGGTCTCAACCTGGCCTATGTAGTGAGTTACAGAATAGCTAGGGCTATGCAATATGAATTTGAGTGAAAAAAAATTATTATGAAAGAAGGTTGGGGAATAGATAGATGATAGATTAGCTAGCTATGTTTGTACATGTGGATTTGTGTTCTTAATGAATGCTTATTGAAATAAATTTCATTGTTGTGTAATTGTCTTCTCCTCTACAATAATAATGGGCCATGCTCCCTGAACACTTAGAGCACACTGGGTGTCTTTCTACGTAAACTCTATTCGCTCCCAGTCACTACACTAACACTGCTATAAAAGTGGCCCTCGGACTAGGCTTAATTATTGAAGGAGTCGTTTAAGACTTGGAGAGATAAAGTAGTTTATTGAGCCTCACAGTATTGCACAAATTGACATTTGAACTCACGTTTACTGACTCTGGATTTTCTAAATCTCAGCATCATTGAACCTCAACCTAAGGCACACAGAGGGCCTTCAGCACTTGTGGAACAAGTGAGTGGATTCTTAGCTCCACCTTGTTCTGGATTAAACACTAACTAACACAGATTATATAAATGCTTTATGCTAACCACTGTTCTTTGATGTGAAGAAGCCGTTAATGGTTTATTTATAATAGTATCCACATTAGACATTAGAAATTCTCATTAATTGGCAGACCCATGCTTAGGACACATCTTTTCATTTAATTCAACTGTATCATGACTATTACTTTATCAAGTGTGCTGATTTAATCAAGCTTTTTGGTTCAGGCAAAAAAAATATGAAATTGCAGAAAAAGGATTTCTTCTTTTAATGCACCTAATGGAAACTGAAAAGAGAAAAAGCAAAAAAAGTGAATGCAATAACTGGTAGAGTGCTGGGCCTGGAGGTGATTAAATAAGTTTTCCTTCATGTGTTCAAAGCAACCTCTCGGGACTGGAGAAATGGCACAGTGGTTAAGAACACTGGCTGCTTCCGGAGGATCCAGGTTCAATTCCCAGTACCCACATAATAGCTCACTCCTGTCTGTAACTCAGTTCCAGGGAATCTGACACCCTCACACCATGCACATAAACTTAAATAAAATATTTTTTTTTTAAAGTGAGTTTCATGGGTCAGAAAGATAGTACAGACGGTAAAAGCACTCGTCGCCAAACTTGGCAAGCTGAGGTCTGGCCCTAGGATTTTCGTAGTAGAAGGAAATAGCTGACAAGTTGTCTTCTGACCTCTACCTGTGAAGCATGGTACACACACCTCCATAAATAGATGTATGTCATGGAAATATTTTAAATGATTTCTCATTGCCAACACAGAGTCAATCACAGGCCACACCAGAGTGTGGCTATCACAGAGAACCTCAGGTTACTCTCTCAGATACCCAAGATCAGCGTCAA
This sequence comes from Microtus ochrogaster, assembly GCF_000317375.1. Taxonomy (NCBI): domain Eukaryota; kingdom Metazoa; phylum Chordata; class Mammalia; order Rodentia; family Cricetidae; genus Microtus; species Microtus ochrogaster. Next base: position 19,047,932 of record NC_022013.1, read on the forward strand.
GAGATTTAAACCAAGCCCCACCTGAGCTCAGAGTCCACCTCTGCCACAAATGGCTTTGATAGAGGGTGATGCCACCCACTAAAATGAAGAGCTGAAAAGAGATGAGCAGAGTGACAAATCGTATGATATGTGGCAGAGAGCAGGCGTATTATTGGGGCTATGCACTAATAAAGCCTGTTCCAAGCAGTTTGGAGAGACATAAAGTCTCCTCTGGAAGGCACCTGATGAAGACATACTCTATAAACCTGGAGATGCAAACAGAAAGGAATTATTCCCAATAGACCTAAAACCAAGAGAAGATTATTCTCACCTAGGTTTTGTGGGTAGGCAATACAGGAAAACCAAACAATCAGAAACACCCCAGACCTGCAGGAGAGATGGTCTCTGGGTCTCCACTCTCTTTGCTGATACTGATGAAGAATGAAGCCCACCACAATTGAAAAGGAGTTGAGGGGACAATGGAGTTTGGTTCATGGCTCATCACATGTACTATAAACCTACACATTGTCACTGCTGAAGAATGTGGCTTTAGTCACGTCTAGATTATTTGTTTGCAGAAGAGCTAGGTCTAACAAAACCCTCTGGGTGTTTATCCAGTGTGAGAGGCCACGTGTGGGACTTTCTGTAGCCAAGGCCCTGGGATGGAAGGAAAAACCAGCTCAGCTTATTTCTGACTAAGAGCAAGATGAGGACATAGTCCAAAAAGAAAGGTCACCTGAAGGGAAATCACAGGGCACAGATCGGAGCGGAGGGTCATGTTTTGTATGTCACCTTCCACCTGATTCCTGAATCCAGTCAACAGCATGCACTTTCCTTCTTCGGCCAAGAGAGCTTGGCACTCTTACCTCTCTCCTCTTTGCTGATACCCAAATACCTCTTTTCCCTAGATTGCCTCCGATCAGCTATCCCTTCAACAACTAGACTGACCCGTTTAAACTTAGGCTCATTCTTTCACATGGTCTTGCTTAACACTTCTAGCAGGGGAACTAGGAAGACCTTGATGGCCATTCGGCTCTTTTCTGCTCATCTCGGTCATTCAGTCCCTCTGGAAACCTTCCAGAAGGAACTCCTCTCCCCTCTCTCCTCCCTCCTTCTCACCTTCCTTCTTCTCTCCTTTCCTCTTTGTTAATTTTTCATCCTTCCCCACTTTCTTCTGTTCTCTTTGTTCCTCTCATTTTGTTTTGTTTTATTTTTTGAAATAGAGAATCACTCAAGGCTACTGTAGAACTCACTATGTAGTCCAGGCAGACCTCAAACTCACGGTGGTCATCCTGATTCAACCCCTAAGTGCTGGGACGGCAGGTATGAACTTTTATGTCTTCACACCCTTGATCACAAGTGCTTGTACTACAAACACACAAAGACATTTATGTGTATAGATACATGCCCAAACATCTTTAAATGTTATCTTAAATCTTTAAGTTCTAGGAGGAGAAAGGGTAGAAATTATGGTTTGTTGATTTGGGAAGATTTGTTTATTTGGCTTTTTTGTTTGTTGATTCCTTTTATTTTGTCTTGGTTTGGATTTTTTTAGATAGGGTCTTTCTATGTAGCCCTGGCTGGCCTAAAACTGAGTATAAACACCAAGACAGATTCAAACTCAGAGATTTGCCTGCCTATGCCTCCCAAGTGCTGGCATTAAGGGTGTGTGGCCCCATGCTAAGCCTAATGGTTTGTGTTTATCGTCACAAACCCAGCACCAAATTGAATATAAACTGACATGAAGGAACTCAACAAATATCCATTGAAAAATCAAGTGCATGGTTAATTAAAGAAGGGAAAGGGGAAATAGAAGAATAAATAGGCCCTAGCATTAGCCACAGGGAAAAAAGTCACATTTAACCAGTTGACAATAGAGTCAGGAAAATTCAAAACCAGGTAGTTTGAATTCAAACAAGTTCTATACTTTCTTTACATGTTTGATATTCCACTCTAGTAGAGACCTCACCAGAACATGGCACAGAGATTAATAGTACTAGCTACTCCCTCAGAGAACATGAGTTAAGCTCCCAATCACTATGCTGCGTGGGTTGCTGTAGCCCCCAGCTGTAAATCCAGCTGCAGGGGATCCAATGCCTTCTTCTGGCCTCGATATGCTCTTCACGTGTATGGCGTGCACACAGAGACACATACACACAATAAAAAAATAAAAAGGAGATGTAAATCATGAAAGAAAGGAAGAAAAAGAGGGAGGAAAGGAAGGAAGGAAGGAAGGAAGGAAGGAAGGAAGGAAGGAAGGAAGGAAGGAAGACATGCTTTTTGTACACATTCCTTGTACATACAAATGTGAACATGGAGATGGTCTACAAGTGTGAGCATAGTGATGATTTACTGGCAAGAACCAAAAAGCTACTGAGAAAGTCGGCGGCTGTTGACTTACAGGTGTTCTTCCTTTTCCCAGGAACAGCAGGCTGTTTTTGCCTGAACTTGCACGTGCCACACTGCTAGCCTATGTCTTGTTTCTTTGTTGTAGACATTGTTTTTTATTTCTTTTCAATCCTTTAAATGACAGACTTGCAATAATCAGATATAAATTCAGGCAATATTTACAATGCAAGAATTGGGCCTGCTGAAGTGCTAACAAAGATTTCCTTCCAAGAAGAACCTCATACATGAGAGAGTGCTCTCCAGGATCCCCCCTGTCCTGTGTCCCAGAAGCTATTAATTCCTCTGTTCCCATCACAGAGAAATGTTTGGCCTCGAGGGAAAGAAGCCAATTAAGCCCTTGCTTAAGGGTGAAGCCAGAATAATTCAGGACATTTTAATGGAGACGCTAGTTGCTTTCCCTGAAATCTAATGAATGTGTCACCGGATACTCAGAAGATGCCACCAGTGTCAGGTATGGACTGGAAAGGCTGGCACCCTGATTCCCTTCAGCAGGGGAGGACACTGCCATTGGCTGCTTTAGGGACAGAATCAGCAACACCCCGAAGTCAGGGGCAGGCTAGGTAAAGTGCGTGTACCTGAACTACTACATCCACGGATCCAAATTCATAGTCAGCCTTCCTTCTCTTTCACATAATGGAGTCTCGGAAAGCAGAGGGGCTTTGACCCATTTCCGCTTGACAGACTGCTCTCCACCTGCGGCGAGTCGCCATCTTCTGAGTTCTAGAAAATCAGGCTCTGTGGGAGGTGGGGAGGAGTCAGGATCCAAGTGGTAGGGAATGATGTTCAGAATGAAGCATAATAAAAAGCAGTATAAAACTTTTTAAATTGCTGTGATGAGATGGAAAAGAAAATTAAAATTTTAAGCCACTTAAAATGGAAATGTTGCCAGCATGCCTTGCAGTTTGAAGACTCTTGTCCATTAAAAAAAGAAAGGAAAAAGCAGAAGAGGGAGCTGAGCATTGTGAGCTGAACTAAGAACGACATGAAGAGACCCACAACCCAAGTCAGGTTTCTCATGTCCTGCTCTGAGTACAGCCTTGGATTCAACCACCATCCTCATTGCTACAGGACTGAGAACACCATCCTCATGGGGGTTGTGACCCTCATAAGTTAGTGTCAGCCTAGCATGGAGGGGACTCTGAAAATCTCTGGGAAGGCAAGACAGATTTCTAGAAACGCCTGCTGCGTTAGTTTATTCAATTAGGTCTCAGCCTGAAAGAGAGATGAACTGCTTACCTCAGAGGCCATGTTTCAAGGCAGCTCTGTTTGTTTCTTCCCAAAACACATATCCTCCCTTCTCTCACTAGAGATGAAAACTCTGAGCCATCTCTGTCTCTAGCCCCTTGAGTTTTGGTAATTGCAAAATACCCTGATGAGGCATATGACATCAATGAAGTCAGCCAGCTTCTCAGAAATACACAGTATGGAATTAAGCCTTGCTCCAAAAGCAATCTGACTTCTCCTTGCCATCTGCATCCAGAGTCAATAGCTTTGGGAGTGCAGTGCTGACAGGGATCCTTGGCAAGCAGAACTAACCACTGAGGGTGCAGGCTTTGAGTTGTATTGATGAGGAGTAGAGATTGGTTACCAAGTAACCAAGTCATGCCTGTGTAAAAGAGCCCCAATAAAAAATCATGACTTCACGCATGACTTCCCCGTTCTCACGTGTCAATGGGAGAGCTATTCATTCTGACATCATAGGAGAGCTCTGCATTTGGCTCCTTCCTGGAGTTGAACCCTGTGTGCCAGGCTTATATGACAGATCTTTGACTGGTCCTAAGTCATGTATGCTGTGTCTTCATAGAGCTTACAAAGGGAAATGCTCTCCAGTCTGTAAAATGCTTTAACGGATGGGCAGGGACTTCCTCCTTCAAAACTACTATTATAACTGCTTGTGTTTTTGCAATGCCAGCGGTGTAGCCAAGGTCTTTATGCTTGCTAAGCCCAAACTCCACCACTGAGCAGACACCCTGGTACCACCAGCAGCCTGACAGCAGGGTTTGGTTTGGTTTGGTTTTCAGAATAACTGTCCCATCGATGCTTCCTAAGTATAGCTTACAGAAACTGAGTAATAGCTACAGACCCAGACACTTATTTATCCTAGAATCCAATCTAGCCTCTTGCTGCTGAAGGAGATTTCCTTTATTCTGCAGGTTTAATGTTCAAGCTCGGTTTTGGTGCAAGCTGGGAATTTTCTCCACACTTCACTGGCCTGTGTGGTCTTCCCTCCCACACGCTAGTACTTGCTACTTCCTCTCGGATCTCTGGCTCCCTGGTCTATGTTCTTTGCTATCCGCGGAGTTCCTTTGTGAAGAAGTTATGTGACCATGGGAGCTGCTCATCGGGGAGTCTGGCCGAAACTCAGAGAATCCAGTCTGTAGGACTTTTGTCAGGTGGGCATTTTTAGAGCAAAGGTTCAAAGGGGGTGAGATGTGGTTGTAGGGAGGGTAGGGGGATAATTGCACACCAACAGCAACCTCCTACACAACTCATGTTCACTCAGAACCTCAGAACGTGACCTCATTGGGAAATAGAGTCTTTGCAGGTTCAAGATAAGGTCATTCTGGACTTGAGTGGATCCTAAATCCAATAAAAGTGTCTTTAAAAGAGAAAGGAAAGTATACACAGAGATAAGCCACGTGTTAAGGGGACTGTGTTAGAAGTGAGGCAGATACCACTACCGCAAATGAGGGAGTGCCGATATCCAGCAAAGCCAGGAAGACACAGGGAAGGGCTCTTCCTGAGAGCCGCAGATACTTCCATCATGGAGAACACACTGCTGATGTTTTGGGCTCTAGGTCCTGAAGTTGGTGATATGAGCCCTTGGAAATGAAGAGGAGTGAGAGTTGAGTGGATCACAGCAGGGACGCCTCTCTCTTCACTTACTCTCTAGTCCTAGGAGGGAAATCTTTCAGGAGAGAGGAGAGTTCTTCAGTTCCACTCTGTGGCATGTGAGTTATAGTCAGGGTCTAAGATGGGAGAGAGCAAAAACAACAGCAGGTGCTGACCCAGAGGATTAAACACCCCATTGCAATAAAAGCGGCAGAATGCAACTGGAGGCGTGGCAGAGGCTAAGAAACACTCACCCCGCCATGTCCCACAGCTCACAAGAACGGGTAACTCCAGCTACAGAGGACCCAGTGCCGTCTTCCAACCTCCGTGAGCACCTGCACTCAGGGGCACATCCCCCACACAGAGGTGCACATGCACACACACAATTAAAAGTAGTCTTAAAAGCAGTAGCAGAAAGTTCTCCTGGCCCCTGTGTGGTCTTGAGGGCGAGGTGGGACTGAAGTCTTGAGACTTCTGTAGCCTCAAGATGATCTGGCTGCCCAATCGGTTTTTGATTCCTTAACTAGGGAGAATTGTTTAGCAGATACTAGCCTTAACCAAACCAGAGAATATGGTGAACTGGGACGAGCCCCGTGAACACTGAGTTCCTGGCAAGGAACAAGAGCTCCTAGGCACTGTCCAGGGCTGTGACTGCAGCGTGGCGCTGTGCCTGGGACTGTCTACTTTGCAGTATAGATCCAGTACACGACTCCACACAACAGAGTTGCCTTTAAATGCAAAAGTCCTGCTGCCTCGGCAGAGTGCGATCGCTATCACTGTTCACATCAGCCTCTGAATCTCAGAAGGTCACCCCTGCTCACCCATCGAGCGTTTGGCCCTTATTTCAGAAAGCCTTCCACCAAGTCATAATCCCGGAGCTCTGCCCCACAGTGTGAGGGCTTTGACCTGCTCACCCTGCAGGCACTCAATTCAAGGTTATAGAAAGATCTGATTATAAAATATAATCTCTTGATCTTTAGTTTGCTTATCAAGGCTCAAAGTCTTGAGGGGGAAACAAAACCTCACTGGCTATTTGCAATTTAGCTTGGAATCATTAGCGTCGGGGAGGGAAACAAGGTATTTAAGAGGTAACCTAGTGCTAGGCATATTAGAGTGTCCTGCTTATCTCAGCCCTCAGCCCTGCTTGACTCCTGCATTGCTACACCGCTGCTCCTCTTTCACCTCAATCTCTGTCCACAGCAACTGGAAAGCTGGGCATCTTTTTTATTTTATTTTGTTTTTCCATTAAATTATTTAGACTTCCTTCCCTCCTCCAAATCCCCTACCACTCCCCCACATCCCCTCCTCCCTCTCCCACCCTGCTTGAGAGAGGGCAGGGAACCCTGCCCAGTGGGGAAGTCCAGGGCCCTCCCCCCTACATCCAGGCCTAGGGAGCTGTGCATCCGTATAGACTAGGGTCCCAAAAAGCCAGAACATGCCATAAAAACAAGTTCCAGTGTCTTTATCAAGGATTTCTCAGTCAGCCCCCATTGTCAGCCACAATCAGAGAGTCAGGTTTGATCATATGCTCATTCAGACCCGGTCCAGCTGGATTTGGTGAGCTCCCATTAGAACAGGCACACTGCCTCAGTTGGTGGACCAACCCCTCCTGGTCCTGACTTCCTTGCTCATCTTCTCCCTCCTTCTGCCCTTCAACTGGACCTTGGGAGCTCAGTCGGTTGCTCTGATGAGGGTCTTTGTCTCTATCTCCATCTGTCGCCGGACGAAGATTTTATGGTGATATTTGAGATAATCATCAGCCTAACAGTAGGGCAAGGCCAGGTCAGGCACCCTCTCCTCTGCTGCCCAAGGACTTAGCTGGGGACATCCCCATGGACACCTGGAATCCCCTCTAGAGCCAAGTCTCTTGCCAACCCTAAAATGGATCCCTTAATGTAGGTATCTTCTTCCCTGCTCTTATATTCGCCCTTCCTCCATCTCCACCCTCCCACTCCCCCCCCAAGCT
>NC_022013.1:19055217-19056089 GCF_000317375.1 Microtus ochrogaster
TTCAGGTACCCTCTCCTCTGCTGTCCAAGGACCTAGCTGGGGACATCCCCGTGGACACCTGGGATCCCCTCTAGAGCCAAGTCTCTTGCCAACCCGAAAATGGATCCCTTAATGTAGGTATCTTCTTCCCTGCTCCTATATCTGCCCTTCCTCCATCTCCACCCTCCCACTCCCCCAAGCTGTTGCCAGTCCTTCCCTTCTCCCTTCTCTCTCCCCCTCTCCCCTTCCCTCAAACTCACTCCCACCCCTGCCCCCGCCCCCATGCTCACAACTTTGTTTATAGTCCTCTACAGTTTAGCTAGCTCATGTTCTCTCATGTGCTCTGCCTAAAGTCAGCTTGGCTTGAAGCCACCAGCACATTATTTCTTATGTTTTTTATTCCTGTCTTTTTCTTTTCAGTTCAACTCACCAATAAGAATCCATTAAAGTATATTGGTGTGGTTGTGGGATACGCCTTTGGTCCCAGCCTTCGGAAGTGGGTGATCCGCAAATTTGAAGACAGCTTAGTCTATGTAGCAACTTTCGAGGGTTACATACAGAGACTCTGTCTCCAAAGCAGACTGTTAATGTTGATAAATTCCTCCTAGGAAAACCTGAAGATTCTATAAAAAATATCACATAGGCACACACGCACACACACACACACTCACTCCCCCCCCAAAAAAAACCCAACAAGAATTGTTACATCTAAGAGCTGGATCTTTGAGATGATAAATAAAACTGACAGACCCTTTACCCAATTAACTGAAAGAAAGAAATAGATAACCAAAACCAACAGAATATGAAATGAATAAGGAAATATTATAAACAAAGGAATTTGGAAAATTATGAGAATAGTTTAAAATTTGTACTCTATTAAGATAGAAGATCTA
>NC_022013.1:19056929-19092837 GCF_000317375.1 Microtus ochrogaster
GATCAATATGTAAGAGCTAGCCAATAAGAGGCTGGAACTATTGGGGCCAGGCAGTGATTAAAAGAATACAGTTTCCGTGTAATTATTTCGGGACACAAGCTAAACTAGCCATGTGGGCGGCAGGGTGCTGGGGACGCAGCCCTGCCGCTCCTATTTCAACAGAGTGGCGCCCAACGTGGGGAGTGAGTGTGTGTGTGTGTGTGTGTGTGTGTGTGTGTGTTTCATTGATTTCTGCTCTGAATCTTATTAGTTCTTGTCATCTGGTAGGTTTGAGTTTGGTTTGTTCTCGTTTTTTGAAATTCTCTTACACATTAATTTATGCTTTTATGTGCTTTCTTAGTTTTAATATAGAATCTTAGAGCTATGGATTTACCTCTTATATCTGCTTTTCATGTGTTTCAGTAATTGTTCTGTGTCATATTATCATTTTTATTTAGTTTTTGGGACTCATTTATTTTTAACTTCTTTTTTAACCCATTCATTGATGAGATGTTCAATACCCACAAGTTTTTGTACTTATTAGAGATTTGTGTCTAGCTGCTGATTCTAGGTGTTAACACATTGTTGCAAGATAGGCTACATGGAGTATAACCTATTTCAGTTCTTCTGATTTTGTAAAGATTTGTTTTGTGTTTTAGAGATTTATCCATGACTTTTTGGTTAAATGTATATTCTTTCATGTTGGGGTGAATTGTCTATAGATATGTATTAGGTCATTTGATGTATGATATCATTTAATTGCACTGATTTGCTTTTATTTTTTGAAGAACTAAAAATAAAGTCAAGAAAACAAATGACCCAAAAAAAAATATCACATAGGGCCTCGTTGCACAACGGTAGTGCGTCTGACTCCAAAAATATCACATAGAAGAACTTTGTATGTGGGGGTGTGTGTCCGTGTGAGTGTATGTGACAGGGTTTCACAATATAGGCTAACCTGGTTTCACAGTTCTAATCCCCCTGCTTCAGTTTTCTGAAAGCTACACTGTTAGCAGCTAGGTGAGTTAGACCTCCTTAGGGGCAAACTCTTACGTTAATGTATCTTTAATGATGGTGCATCACTTGGTTAGGATAATTTTTTTTTTTTTTTTGGAAAAGAAGTTAAACTCTTCAGGGACTGTTGGTGCCACCATGTTTCTGACAAAAATTAAGCATGTCCAGATGCATCCCTTTCTTCTGTCTTTCCTCCTTGAACCACAATCTCTAACCGGGTAATCTACTTTTTTAATTGAGCATGCTTGGGAACAGGCCCACCTCCAAAATGCTTTCCCAAATGAGTAAAGAGAGCCTCCCCAAATAAAATCCCGAGGCTCTGTTTCTTCTCAGATGGAATTTCCCAGGATCCGATAACAGGCAGAGGGTTCCACCTTTCTTCCTGTCATTTCCTGTCTGTTCTTGTTTGCAGTCTGAACTCATGCTTGAGCCACCAAAGTAAAGGAAGAGTTTTAGAAAAGTGATTTAATTGTAACTAAAAAATTCCCCAAAGAGGGCAATGTTGGAAAATAAAAAAAAAAAAACTGGCTAAAACAAAAGAAAAATATTAAAATAAATGATGCAACAAAACCATCTCACAGAAAACAAAATATGGCCAGTAAAAATGACCAATAATTCAAAATGAGACCAGGAAGGGGTGAGACTGAGGTTCCTTTCACAGTGAAGCGTGGAAGGGGTGGGAGTTTAGAATGGAGAGGACTTCAGGGAAGGGCAAAGTTCTCCTCCAGCTCGTGCTCTTATGCTCGCTCTTCAAGTGTTCCGTTGGTAAAGCTTTTTTTGTTTTTTGGGTGTTTTTTGCTGTTGCTCTTGCTATAGCTGTTGCTACTTTGTTTGGGACAAGATCTGTGTAGCCCAAGCTGCCTCAACCACCCTAAAACTGGGATGACAGGCATGCCAACTACCACACTTGGTTTTCTTGGACACAATTCTCAACTAAACAAGGACAGCCAGGCAGAACACCTAGCTGGGCACCGAGAGGCTTAATGGTAGGCTGAGACCCCAGTGAGCTCTCTCTGACCTCTCAAAATCTACCAGTCAGAAACAGCACATTTTTTTTGGTTCAGTTTAAATCTTATTGAATTTCAGAACAAAACCCAGTTTTCACAGCCTCCTCTGCTTCTCAGGTCTAGATGCCACCGTAGGCCATTTAGCAGCCAGCAGTGCCCGGTGACTCATTCATCAGAACTCTGAGAATTAGTATAGAGGGCAGAAATGAATGTCACTCTCTGCACTTCAGGAACACTGCTCTCAAAATACGAATCACTGTGCTAACCCAGCACCGGCTATGCATGGTGTGGGCTGCAGTATTTGTTCTGCTCCTAGGGGAGAAAGCAATGGCATAGCTAACATAGGGTGTTTCAGAGCGAGCATTAGCACGGTGACTTACATGGGGAAGCAAATGAGAAAACAGCGACGCTGACCTTGAGCCCGTGGCTCAGACTCCTTCCCAGTCAGCTGCTAGCCTGGCTGAAGACCACTGTGGCTTACCAGAAACACTCTGCTGACATTACATTGCCGGGTTTAATTGAAAACATTAACACCTCAGCTGTAATTCGCAATGCACTGAGGCCTGAGAATAAACACAGGGGGAGTTCAGTGAATTGAATCTCTTGTGAAAGATTTTTTTTTCTTTCCTTTCCCCCCTTTTCAGTGCAGTCTCAGCCCCGGCATTTTATCAAATGCAAGTAAGTCAAAAGAGAAATTCATAAAAGGATTTTTTTTCATCCAGAGTTGTTTCCACCCTCCAGGTTTGGTAGTTTTATTGTGATGCACTTTAGAAGCTGTCTGCTGAAATGGAAGGCTGGGGTCACACCTCCAGAAAGCTGGCAGTGCACAGGGCGACTGCTGTCACTCAGGGAGACGGTGTCGATTTATAGGACAGAGAACGGAGACTAAAACAAGTCAAGTATGCCTCCATGGTCATGACACAGTCAGTGTTGACGTACTGCTCACCGTCAGGCCTTCTAAGGCAGAGGCCGGAAGAGGCAAGCACGAGAGCCTCTGAGAAACCCCGAGCAAATGACACTAATTAAAACCCAAGCTCTGGCCAATAGTGCGACTGTTCCACACATGGAAGGAGAAAGTTTGCACATCACCTACAGCAATCTCCAACAGCAGCCTGAGTCGGCCTGGCCCAGACTTCTTCACCCAGACAGATCTTAAATTTGATCCATGAATTTGTTGTTCTGGTTTGAAAGTGAGAAACTGAACTGAATCCAATTAAATTTCATAACCAAGTTCTATGTGACTCCTCTGGTTTGGCGTGTACCCTGAGTGACAACCTACTCCCTGATATTATAGGACGGAGTTCACTTGTCACACTGAGCGTCTGTAAGCAGCGTAGGCAACGTAAACAGGTCGTCAGCTTTCTGTCAGAACGATGGCAGACCTGAGACAAAATCTTCAAAGTAGAAAGTGATGATTTTGATTTCTGAGATTTCAACCAATATTCCCTTGGACTCATAGCTTTGAAGACACACACACACATCACTATCAGGAATGTATGGAGAAGTAAAGCTACATTCACCATGACAGCTGGGATGAGACAAGGAAAAAGAAAGGGGCCTCTTTAAGGATACCAACCTCCTTTCTTTCCATCAGGTCCACCTCTGAAAGTCTCCACCAACTCCCAATAGAACCATTAGTTTGGACAAAATTCCTGCCTATGCCTTTAAGGCATACCTGTGGTCCAAGCCAGAACAGTACCCAGTCTGTAACTAGGATGGTAAGAAATTAATTCTCCTCCCTCATTCGTGTCAGCTCTTTCTTCTTTGGGGGGAAATGAAAATCAAGGTTGCCAAACAGACTGGGAGGAGCTACATCTGGTGTTGGCAGGTGGAAAGAGAGCTCAGCCTTGATGCTTCCACTTTCTCTGATGGGACTGAGAATACACAGGAGCGCTGATAGTGGTTGTGATGTGAAAAGTGAGCCCATTTCCCAACCAATTCAGAGCCTGGTTGCTAGAGTTTAAGCAACAGAGGAAAATTCCAATATCTACCCAGACAAGATGACTTGCAGAGACTGGTGTCAAAGGTATTTAAGAAAGGGGCAACCTCCAGAGCGTTGCACATCAGGTGTGGGGGTTTTCAAAAGACACGAGGCTCTCCAGATGTCAAGGACCGGGTTGCCCTCAGCTCCTAGGCAATTAAAGATAATAGTCTCAAAGCAGAATAGATTCCATTGTTTGATCCGTCAGTTCCATGTGGTCAGAGACAAAGGAAGTCTATGTAAGCACCTTTAAGGAAAAGGGGGGAAAATTTGACATTACCTAATCTGTTCTGCAATTTAACGATCCTCCATTGTTAAAAGAGAAAGAGAGCAAATAGGAAGAGAACTCCCTAGAACCCAAGAAACTTGCCAGATCTCCAGGGAGTAAAAGTCAGGAACCAAGAGATTCAGTTTCTGCTCACTGCGAATTGGGAAATCTCAGGGCTAGTGTGGGGTTCATAGCAAGACTTCATGCACAAGGACCTTTAACGGAAGGCCTATGTAAACTAGTAGTAGACAACCTTCCCATGAGCCTGTAACTGGCTCTCCCGACCACACGTAGCTGGTCTTCATCTCCCAGAACCTGTTGGCTCCAGGCGAACTAGACTGCTCCTGAGCCCAGGATGCTCGTGGTTAAAAGGCCTGGGTGCAGAAGTCTGCTCTCTACAGTGGTGATGAGTTAGAAAGCAGGCAAGCATCTCCTTTTAGTTAAGAACATAAAGATTTCACCAATACTTAAACTCTGCTTTACTTGTATACTTGATGATTCAGTCTCCCAGGTCATGCACAGATCTGCTGGTCACTTTCTGTAAACAGAACAGTGGTTTGTGTAAAAACTAAGCAAGCAGCAAGACTGCCCTTCACTGAGAGCTCCTGTCAGCCAGAATTCAGGCTGAAGAAAACCCCAGTTCTTACCTGGATTTCAATCAAGTTCCCTGTGCTCTATTATTGGGAGCTAATTCACGCTTCTGAGATATTTTAGTTATCTGTTTATTGGTGGTGCTGCTGTTCTTAACAGTTGAAAAGAAACCTGAGCCACAGAACTGGGATCTGGTCCTAGAGAATGCTCTTCCAAAAGAGCTGCTTTGAATTACACAATGAGGGAAGAATTAAAATTTGGGTTTGGAAAAGAGAAATTCTTTTGGAAAGGCTCCTTGAATGGGTTTGAACTATTAGTTTGGGCACAAGGAAGACAAGACAGTATCTTTGAGTGTCATAGAACTTCAGTTGAAAGCTACTGGGGGGTATGTGCAAAGTGACACTCAAGACACACACTATTTTGGCCAAGGGTTTGCACCACAACTGTCCCTGGGTCTAGGCCAGCAATTCTCAACCTGTAGATCACTACCTCTTTGAAAAACCTCTATCTCCAAAACTATTTACATTATGATTCATAACAGCAGCAAAATTACAGTTGTGAAGTAGCAATGAGAAACTGTACTAAAAGGTAATGCATTTGGAAGGTTGAGAACCACTGGTTTAGACCATGAGTGAGCCAAGAGGCCCCTTCTGCCTTGGTCAGATGAAGGTTTGGGAGTCATCATCTATGTCTCATTTTCTTGAACATTTCCATGTTCTTCCCAAGGAGGGGAATTTTAGGACCAATATTGAATGAAGAACAAAAAGAGATATTGTGTACAAGCATGTGTAGGTAATCATGCACATACAAAGTCATCTTTTTCTTTCTTTCTCCTAAGATGTGTTTTAGGACCCCTGGTCCATTGCTAAAACTGAAGCTAGCCCGAGTTCTATGTGTGCTGTACTTTCTCTGCAAATACCTACCTAGAGTAAGGCTTAGTTTATAAATAAATGCAATAAGAAATTAACAACAACAACAATAATAGAACCATCATAGTCATATGCAGCAATAAAATCTTTTAGAACATGAATTGTTTACTTCTGGATTTCCCATGTAAATTTTTACCACTGTTTCCTGTAGGTAACTGAATACATGAGAAGTAAAACTGGATAAGGGGAAGAGGCTACTGTATACCTAATAAAATGTGTTTAGTAAAGTGTGTATACCTTTACATATTTTATCATTATGCATAATTATAAATATCTTCATATATTTTGCAAACAGCCTGATAACCATTAGACAGCCCACATCAACAAGCCTTAAACCTTGACACACCACACCTGACGCTGCTGTAACCCTTGTCTCTAATCCACATCTGAGTTATAAATAGAATCTTCAGAGAGTAAAGAAGAGGTAGGACTCGCCAGTTGAGAAACCCAAGAGGACAGGCTAACATCTGAAGCCAGGGAAGCCCTGTGCAGAGAAGTGTGTCACAGCAACAGCTCCCACTGAGGAGGCCTGGATGCAGTCAGAACAGATCCACAGTGCAGCAGCAACATAGACACTTCAGGGAGAATTACACATACAGAGGGTTTTGAGGAATCAAGATAAAAGTCTTCACTTCATTTAAAAACTTAAATATTAGGGCCTGGGGAGATGTTTAATTGGTTAAAAACAGTGACTCCCCTTCCAGAAGACCCAGGTTCAATTCCCAGCACCCACATGGCAGCTCACAACTGTCTGAAACTCTGGTCCCAGGTTTTGCCCTCTTTGGCCTCCTCAGGCCCTGTACATACAACCAAGGAGATATATATATATATATATATATATATATACATACAGGTGAAACACCCATATGCATAAAATACAAATGAAGAAAAAATTTAAAGCTTAATATTAATCTAATTTGTGAATAGCCAGTTTGTCAAAATCTATAGTCACAGTCAAGAATCATCTTCGAAGCCTTAAGAAATGTCTCCTACAGTCTAAACAACAAAGAATGGATGTCCCCAGACAAAACAAAGGAGCTTGGAAACAGACCCAGAGGAGGTACAAAAGGAAAGAAGGAACCGGGAAAAGACTCAATAGTTAAATGAAGAATGGATAAAATGAAATAAAACACCTTCCTGCCTGAAGAAAGACTCCTGCAAATGATGAGGATTCCTGGTGCTCCAGGCAGGACTGAGGAGATGGACAGATGGACACAGGTCCAGACAGGACTGAGGACACAGACACGGCCCAGGAAGGACCGAGGAGACAGACTCAGCTCCAGACAGGACCGAGGAGACACACACAGCTCTAGGCAGGACTGAGGACATTTCATGAAAATTCACACTCCAGAAGTGGAATCACACCCAGAGCTAAGTTGAGCAAATGCTCAGTTTCAGGTGATGGGCTGGCAGCTCCGAAAGGTTTCCTTGAAGGATAAGGCCAAGGCTAAGAAGGGCTGCCTCCTGCAACAGTATGTTTTTCCCCCACAGGGAAATATTGCTGACTCCTCTGACAATGCGCACACATACCACACACAACACAAAAACAACACACCACACATAGCACATACACACCACACACATACACACACCACACACACCACACACACACATACCACACATACACACCATACACATATACACACCACACACACCACACACACACCACACACATACACATACCACATACACACACATACCACACATACACACCATACACATATACACACCACACACATACCACACACACACCACACACATACAACACACACCACACACATACCACACATACACACCATACACATATACACACCACACACACCACACACACACCACACACACACACCACACACACACACCACACACACCACACACACACCACACACATACACATACCACATACACACACCACACACACACATACACACACACACCACCATAAACATACCACACCACACACACACACCGTAAAGATACCGCATCACACACACACATACACACACACCACCATAAACATACCACACCACACACACACACAGTAGGGAGGGGTGGCAGGGAGAAGGCACTGAGTACAACGACCGCTCTAAGCAATGTTCTCTATTTGGGGAAAACAGATGGGACCGGTACAAACAGCTCCATAGCTTTTTAATTTTTTTTAATGTTCCAGCCTTGACTTTGAACTTTGGAAAGTAACAAAGGCATATTACATAACACAGTCACTTTCTTCCTATTGTTTGCTTCACATCCTGCAGAATACAAATCCAGACACGGGCTCTGCCACTCCAGTCTATCCCCAAAGTAGGAAAGATATTATACGTGTTTAATCACAGGCTCAACTGGAGTAAAGCTGTATCTGAGCCATGGGTATTCTCACATGTTCTGTATGTTCAGAGACCGTCTGTATTTAGGAATAACCACTGCATCTAACCAATACATTTAACAAGGTAACAGTTACAATCAAATGCACCCATTCAAAATTTGATGAATACACTCACCTGTGAGATGTTACAACTTAAATGCAGAGTACTCATCTACCCTGGTCTTCCTTGGCAGTCCACCCTTCCCTTAGTCTCTAGGGACAAGCAATTACTGGGCATGTTGCTTTTTTGTCACTACAGATAAGCCAGCATTTTCTCTATAAAAGCAAACTCACATAGCATATGATTTTCCTGAGACTAAAGTAACAAATCACTACTCACTGCCTGGACTTAAACTACAGAAATGTTATCTCTTGAGGCTATATGTCTGCCACCAAGGCCTGAGCAGGACCACACTCCCTCTGAAGGTTCTACAGGTGACTTTCTCTTCTCCAATTTCTGATGGATTTGGGTTTCGTGGCTTGTGGCCTCAGGTCTGCTACTGTCGTAGCAACGATTACTTCGTGGGTCTGTGTCCTTTATTTTATTAACTCATTAGACAACTTAGGGCCCATCTTCAACACAGGAGAATATTGTCTTGGTACATTTTACCTTCATATTTCTAAGTAAGGTCGCATGTATGACCTCGGACTTGGCCTTATATGGCTATACCATCAATCTGGTCAGTACGCATGGGCACTGAGATCTTTTCAGCCTGTAAACCAGGCATGTGTGTACTTCCAGCAGTCTCCATTGAAAGCAAGAGGGTCTGGAATTCAAGGTTCTCCTCAGCTATATGGAAAATTTGAGACCACCCTGAGTTACATGAGACTGTGACTCAAAAAAGAAAAAAAAATCAAGTTTTTGACTGTTGCAGATCAATTCATGATGGATCATGTGTGCACAGGCTTTCATGTGTGCATTCACTGTCGTCTTCAGGAAGTAGCACCCAGAAGTGCATCCAACTTTACAACACCTCCAGGAAGTCTTTCAAGCTGTTGTCTGTGTTCACCTTCCCAGCACAAGGGTAAAGGGCTCTATCTACAATGGGGTTAGTGCTACTCACCTATAATCTCAGTACTCTGGAGGCTGAGGCAGGAGGACCAAGAGTCCGAAAGCTAACCTGGGCTATATAGTGAGTTCTGGTTCAGTATTACTGATATTTAGACTATTTCAAACAGCAAACAAGATCTGATTTGCTACATCTTGCCCCAATCTTGGCATTTATAAGTTTTTCTTACATAAGCTGTTTCAGTGAGTGTAATCAATTGACCCCATCATGGATTGTGCTGGCATTACTCTGATGACAAATGATGATAAATAGTCAGGATATTACAGTTATTGATATATTTTACTTTGTAAAAGTTTTTGTTTAACTATTTAGCTCACTTTAATCAGATTGTTTTTTATTATTAGGAGAAATACTGTTTTAGAGTAATTGGTTTCCTAACATCTATGAACAAAGTTATTCCTGCCTAGGCACTTAGGAAGGTGTGCTAAATAATAAGCAAACCAGAACAGAAATCCTGCCTTGAACAGAGCTGGTGATATCATTAAGAGAAAAGTCTCACCAGTGACCAGGAGAGCAAAGGCCAGTGACCACTCTGGTATCTACCCCTTCTGTAATCCAAAGCAAATTATATAGATCCTCGGACCCCCATTTTTTCATGTGTAAAATTAAGGGACAGCACTAAAGTCACTAAGCTTCCTTCAAGTGTGGAAATGTAAGCAATTCTTTTTAATAATGTTTACAGTATTGGCAGGGCATTGAAAATACGGCATATTTCAAATTAATTTTTAAAAATTCACCAGTGTTTGCTCATGGAGTCTGATGGAAAAAAATAAAGATGAAAGAATTATCGTTGCAGAGTTGCAGATGGTAACACGCTCAGAGAAGCTCCGAAAGACTATCCCCTAACGAATAGCAAACATCAGGTTGGAGCTGCAGTCTCTCTCAGAACCTGTGATCACACCTTATAACGACCCTGACTGCCAGCAAATCACACCACATTCTATACAATGTCCCAAGCAGCAGCAACATCAACAGGCGAATAGATAGGTATATATGATAAATGCACATCTGATATTTCTATTTCTGTAAGATATTTCCTGTAGCAACCTGTCTGCATCCTTTCCCTATCAACTTGGTTTTTTTTTTTTTGTGGTTTATTTTTTTTTTAATTTATTTATTTAATTAAGGATTTCTGCCTCCTCCCCGCCACCGCCTCCCATTTCCCTCCCCCTCCCCCGATCAAGTCCCTCTCCCTCATCAGCTTGAAGAGCAATTAGGGTTCCCTGACATGTGGGAAGTCCAAGGACCGCCCACCTCCATCCAGGTTTAGTAAGTTGAGCATCCAAACTGCCTAGGCTCCCCCAAAGCCAGTATGTGCAGTAGGATCAAAAAGCACTTTATTAGAGTGTTCTAAAATGAAACAATGTTCGCACCCAGATGACTTCATAAACAGCAGAAAAGTTAATCCTATCAAGGGCCGGCTGGGACCATAGTAAATTATTTTTCTGAAAGGGACAGTAAGTGTGCATGAGATAAACCTGTTTTAACTCCCATTTAATCATCTTGTCACACAGGTAGCACAAGTCACACAAGTGATAGCATGAGGACCAGGGTTATATTTCTGACTAACGGTAACAGATCATATAAACTAAACTGGCCTGCCTGATTGAGCCTGTAATTCTGATATCAAGTCTACTTTACACTAAAGGACACTTGGCAATTTCCCTCCATTTCCATTAGCCCAGGTTGTCATCCTCAGAAGTGGACAATGGAAATTGCAAGGTTAAATACAGATAAAGATGAAGCAGATGACAGAAAACTGTTGCTCATCAGTGATTCAGCCTTGAACCTTGACCACATCAATGGGATCATTTGCTTTTCGTTGAATACTCGTTCTCTGGATTGGGAATCTCCAAATTCCAAAGACTTAATTTGGTTGGTCTTCATATCATATTCAAAGCAGCATGGATCCCAGACAGGACATCAGCTCCAGGTCTTTAGAGCACACATTCTAATAGCCATGTGGAAATACTTCCCCACAAAGACATGAGTCTTGACTTCTCCAGCTCATTTTTGAGGGTCAGCATAAATCTGGAGATGTTGCACACTCATCTGTCTCTGACCCCGAAAACTTTTGTCTTGTTCTAGCATTATATTATAAAATACACAGAAATGCAGGAGAAGAGACTTCACTCTGAATACTAATATCTTACTTTCTTGGTGCACGAGCATCACATGTGTGCATTTCAGAGTGAATTATCAGCCTAATCCATTATCCACACATTTAACTCCTTTCTTTTTGTGGTGGTTTGAAAGAAAATGGCCCCTAAAGGGAGTGGAACTATTAGGAGGTATAGCTTTGTTGAAGGAGATGTGGCCTTTTTGGGTGAAGTATGTCAGTGTGGGGTGGGTTTTGAGGTCTCCTTTACGCAAGTGTCACTCAGAGAGACAGGCAGTCCATTTTCTGGTGCCTTCTGATCGAGAGGCACCCAGCACCATGAGCCTGAACACCACCATGCTCCCTGCCATGATGATAATGTATCAAACCTATGAAACCATAAGTGAGTCACCCCAATTAAATGTTTCCTTTGTAAGACTTCGCATGATCATGGTGTCTCTTCACAGCAGTAGAATCCATAACTAAGACACCCTTTCTGCTGCATTTTTCTTTAAGCAAGGTCGTTCCCCTCCAGAAATCATTTTAAAATGAATTTACATAATATCCTATAGAAAGAAAGTCCATCCAAAGCAAATCAAATCTGTTGGCTCATTATATATTTTCTTCCTTTTCATTTAGAAGTGCTGAATTTCTCCTACATGGGCATTTAATTTTATTTTCCAAAACCTAGACAGCTGAATGACCTTCAAAAGGAAAGTTTCCTGTCTGTCCTTGGTACTAAAGATCTATTTATAGAGCTAGGACATTCCTTGTCAAATATAGCATTCTGATTTTCTCTTATTTTGTTTGTCCCTCTCTTGGATACTCTCCATAGCACTTCATCTCCAGATTCAGCGCTGACATGGACCTAGAGTGTGACAAAGACTTTGGAAGGTTACTTAGGAATTCCACTTAAAGGTGCTGCATTGAAAGAAATGTGTCTCCGTTCCCTCCTGAAACACTGCAATGTAGTTGGTTTTTCTTTTCCTCTTTGGTTCTTTGTTCTTTGCTCTTTGGGGGTGGGGGTGGTCTTCCACTCAGCTTCCAAATAAATCACACACTGAGTCTTATTCTTCCTTATGAATTCCCGTCCTTAGCTTGGCTTATTTCTAGCCAGCTTTTCTTAAATTATCCCATCTGTCTTTTGCTTCTGGGCTTTTACCTTTTTCTATTTCTGTATCTTTCATCCTTAGTTGTTTGCTGACTGTGTAATTGGGTGGCTGATCCCTGGTGTCCTCCTCTCCTTGCTCTTGCTCCTTCTTAATCTCTCTTCTTCCTAGATTTCTCCTCCTATTTATTCTCTCTGCCTGGTAGCCCCGCCTATCCTTTCTCCTGCCTTGCTATGGGCTGGTCAGCTCTTTATTAAACCAATCAGATGTTTTAGACAGGCATAGTAACAAAGCTTCACAGAGCTAAACAAATGCAACATAAAAGAATGCAACACGGGGGCTGGAGAGATGGCTCAGTGGTTAAGAGCATTGCCTGCTCTTCCAAAGGTCCTGAGTTCAATTTCCAGCAACCACATGATGGCTCACAACCATCTGTAATGAGGTCTGGTGCCCTCTTCTGGCCTGCAGACACACACAGACAGAATATTGTATACATAATAAATAAATAAACATAAAAAAAGGATGCAACACATCTTTGCATCAGTGAATAAATGTTCCACAGCATAAACAAATTTAACACATCTTTAATAATCTACAATACTCCAACATGGAGTTACAGACCTTTAGGAAGGTTAGTCAAGAGGAGAGAGATCAGGGCAAGGTCTGGAAGCTGACAATAGGCAGCAATGTGTTTGAGAGAAATAAACATGGACAGGAATAACATGGACATGAATAGGCAGGGGACTGCTGTAGCCAGCCAGGGAAGAGGAGCTCAGCCAGGCTGGATGCTCTCTCAGGGAAGTAACAGCAGGATACAAGTCCTGCAGCCTTGCAAAGCCCAGGAAAGACTCAGAACCTGGAAACTCCTTGATTACCTTTGTGTCATCGAGAAAAACTATCAGACGAAACAAATAGGGAAATCTGAGTTTGTCTCACAACTTCAGAACATTCCAGTCCATGCCGGCAGAGAAAGTGCCTTGTGCACCCTCATAAATGTGTGCTCCCACAGCACACTCACATGCATGCATACATAAAGTAAATAAATAATAAACTAAATATCTTCTTTTAAAAAAATACCTATTATTGACACACTCAGTTAGGAGCCTGAACGGATACTCCTCTAATCCCTGATCTCAGGAAACGAAAGCAAAAATATTAAACAGAAACATTGAGAATTGCAGACCAGCTTTGGTAAAATGGTGAAACCATACCTCAAAATAAAATAAAAACAAGAGTGGTATTTGTGTTTAATGTACATGTGCTATGCTGTTTATTATGGAATCACATAGGTAAAAGCATGCCCAAATTAAAAGAAAAAAAAAGACCCAGCAAAAAAGATAATCATGACTTAAAAAAATATGGTAAACTAAAAATATAATGGAAGCATTAAAATATAAGGCAAAAACACCAGAAATAGGACAAAAATAGCCAATAAGCAGCAGGGGGAAAGTAGATAAAAACAGAAATTGTATACAGAAAAAAGTCTTCTCAAATAATTCCAGAATGAAAGAAGGTTCTGGCTTTGAGTTCCAACACCAGAAAAGAGGAGGAAAGGATTTCATAAGGAGAGACCATGGAAAGAAAAAAATTCATTAAAACAATAGCATAGAACTCCTCTGGGTTTCAGTGCTGTGTCTCAAGATTCAGGGAACACCAATATGCAAGACAATCAGTGATAACTCTGCTGTAGTTTGATATGAAGCATGCACACATGCCCCCAAGGTTGAGGCCTTGACTGGTGGGTGCTTTATAAAGTATAGGACCTGGCTAAAGAAAGTAGGTCACTGGAGGTAGGCCTGGGAAAGGTGTTCCTTATCCCAGCCTCTTCCTGTCACTCCTGCTGCTTCCGGTCTAGCGTGAAGTGACCTGCTCTTCCTGATCATACTCTTCCTGCCACGCTATTATGTTCCGTCAGCATGAGCAGATACATGGTGGAACAGAGATCATGATTGAAACGGCAACCATTGGCTAACCTCGGTCCTTTCCTCTTTAGACTGCTTCTGTTGGTGTCTTGTCTCAGTGACTAATGTCTGACTGACACAGAGACGAGCCAGTCCAAGGACAGCATCTGAAAGTGTTGGTTCTCTGGAGTAGAGGTAGAAGAGTAAGGACTTTTTAGGAAACAAGGATTGAGCAAAGGCCAAAAGGAAGGAAATCAGAACAATGCCAGACTTTTCAGCAGCAATGCTGGATACCAGAAGAGAAAACAGCAGTGGCAGAAAAATGAAGAGAAAAACTGACTTCAGGGTAGGCTTCTGCATACAGCCCACAGGGCCAAATGCATAGTGAGTTCTGATGGAAAAGCTGTGGAATTCTTGCTGAAAAATAATCTCAAGTTGGCTGCATAGAACCAAACTAGCCCCCCTGAATGTGGGCGATAGCTGTGTGGCTGGGACAGTTTGTGGGGCCACTGGCAGTGAGGCAAGGATTTATCCCTAGTGCATGAAAGAACCCCATTTCCTATGAAGGGATACCTTCCTCAGCCTAGATACGGGGGAGAGGGCCTTGGTCCTGCCTCAGCTTGATGTGACAGACTTTGTTGACTTGCCGTGGGAGCTCTTACCCTCTCTGAGAAGGGGATGAAAGGTGGTGTGGGGAGAAGGTGCGAGGGGAATGGGAGGAGATGAAGAAGGGGGAAGCGAGATCAGTATGTAAAATAAAAAAAAATTGTTCTAAAAAGTTCTTTTGAAAGTCAAAAAAATTATAATCTCAAGGTGGCAATGACAGAGCAGCAAACCAAGCCCAGCTCTCCCCTAACAAAATGATGATATGTTTGTTACTACATGGGTCCTGTGCCCACAACCCTGGCCTGCCAGTCAGGTACCCATCATTTTCAAAGAAATACAAACCTGTGATGATGAGTTGCCAACCTGACAGAATCTGGAATCTCCTGGGAGATGGGGGGTTGTCTTGATGTAGAAGACACATTCCGAGTGATATGTCCCAGCAGAATAAGGAAGTGAGTCAAGAAAGAGGTAAATGGGATTTGAGAAATGGTAAGGCAAGGCTTGGGGAACCATCAGCATCATCATTTATGCCTCGGCAATGCTTAAGCATGCGTGGGCAGCCAATAGTTGTGTGTGTGTGTGTGTGTGTGTGTGTGTGTGTGTGTGTGTGTGTGTGTAGGGGTAGCACAAGAGAAAAAACTACACACAGACTAAAGCTCAACCAATCCAGAGGGGGCCAGGAAGAAGTTCATTCAAATCAAAGGCTGGAGGAGGTCAGAGGAGTGTGTAGCTCTGCCGGTCGGAGCCCCACCTCTCAGAAACTAGGATAACCCTTCAAGCAAGGCTGAGTCCAGTACCCACTGCCCTGACTTCTCCATGTGGTGGAGGAGAGAGGATGAATCTCTCCCCATACGACCAGGTAAACGGAGGCTTTCCCTCAGCATGCACTTCAGCCATATTTCAGAAGAATGTTTAACATTCAATCCAAGGTACTGAAGTGGTTAGAACAACAGGTGGTAGTTCCCAAACCTGTCATTTGGACAAATGTAGTGTTTCCAGCCCAAAGTAGATTTGCTGATAGTGCTCTAGGGGCCAGATCTATTTATTCAACAGTAGTAATACATTTATTTCATTTATTCCCTTTCACTTTTTGAGACAGGGTCTCACTGTGTGATCCTGGCTGTCCTGGAACTCACTCTGCAGTACAGTCTGGCCTTGAACTCATGGAGATCTGACTGCCTCTGCCTCCCAGCAATGTATTTATTTTACTTTTATCTGTATGAGTATTTTGCCTGCCACGTCTATGCCAGGTGCCCACAGAGGTTAAAAGAGGGCTTCTGTCGTTTGAATGAGATCTTCCCTGTAGTCTTGGGTGTTTGAATACTTGATTCCCAATTGGTGCTGACGGGGAGGCTTAGCAGGTGTGGCCTCACTGGAGGAGGACAGCACTGTTGGCCACCCTTCAGTGTTCAGACCCCCACCATTTCAGCTCACTCTCAGCTTCCGGTTTAAGCTAATCAGCTTTCTGCCCTGACTACCACTGCTCTGCTGCTGTGGACTCCCATCCCTCTGAAACTGTGAGTCCAAACACATGTTTCCTTCTCTAAGTTGCTCTTGTCCCAGTGTTTCATCGCCAGTTGTGGTGGTACATGCCAGTATGACTTGCTGAAAGAGGCAGAAGGATCACAAGTTCAAGGCCAGCCTGGACTACACAATGTTTTATCATAGCAGTACAGAAATCAGATCATATTAAACACACATTGCAGACAGCTGTGGGCTACCATGTGGCTCACAGGAACAGAACCCAGGTCCTCTGGAGAGCAGCTGATCCATCCCCCTTACCCCAGCCTTGATGGAGGAAGGTCATTGGTTAATTAAATAAAGAAGCTGTTTGCCCTGATAGGTTAAAACATAGGTGGGAGGAGTAAACAGAACAGAATGCTGGGAGGAAGAGGAAGTGAGGTCAGACTCGACAGCTCTCCTCTCGGGGGCAGACGCCTCAGAGAGACACGATGCTCCACTCTTGCAGGCAGAGGCGAGAGCTCTGCTCTCTGAGGCACACGCGATGAAGCTCCGACCCAGGATGGACGTAGGCTAGAATCTTCCTGGTAAGACCGTTGCTCACAGATTATTAGAGATGGGTTGATCGGGATATCAGAATTAGCCAGTAAGGGCTAGAGCTAAAGGGCCAAGCAGTGCTTAAAAGAATACAGTGTCCGTATAATTATTTCGGGGCATAAGCTAGCCAAGCGGCTGGGGTGCTGGGGACGCAGCCCTGCCACTCATATTACTACACAGCCTGCCTATTTTATGAGGGACTGCCTGTCCATCTGGACAAAAGCAACACGGTTTGACAACGCCATGATCATGGTCTGCATCAAACTGGCTGTTCCAGCTTGACTTTGCCTTGACTCTGGGTTATCTGGAGAAAGTGAGGTACCACAGCCACAGCAACCCAACCAATGTCCATTTCAAGTTTCCCGTGGTCAGCCTTGGAGAAGCTTGCCCTGAGGTGTGTGAAAACAGCAGTGCTGCTGTATTGAAGAAGGGAGAAATTCTTATTTCTTAATAAGAAATAAGCACTTAAAGGAAATATGAAGACTTTCCCTTTTAGCCTCAAATTGAAGGAGGGGTGGGGATGTTGAAACGTGAAGTCATGTTGCTGTTTCAAGCCCTGGTGACTCGTTTAGCTTGAGTGGACTGGTTCACTGCAGTGCTGTCCTGGTTTATCATCCATAGGTAAGGTAATTTTAAAAATCCTTGACCTTGGCAGCTTGGTGGTCACTTCAGGCTGGAAGTGTTGTGCCTGCCATATCCCTGCAGTTCTTACAGAGTCTTCCTTGCCTTGAGATGTTGACCTTGCCATTCACTGCCGGAGTCTCCTTCTGACTGCAATTCTTCCGTCCTTTGAATCTTTCATCCATTTCCCAACTCATATTTCTCAGTAAATGTTATTTTTTATTTTTTAGGTAGTAGCACAGAAAAAAGAGGCACTAATGTTTCTTACACTTTGAATGTGCTTAGGCATTTATAGGATTTCATTGATCTCTGGAACCACAGTCACAAAGCCAACCCCTCAACCTAACCGGAGCCAGGAGTCTCGGCACAGGGAGCAACACACCCAAAGACAAACTGGAAGGGGAGCAACTCCACAGACTCACATTGGCTATGTCTGTTTCTACATTTTATTCTTATTTATGTTGTGTATTTGTGAGCATATGGGGACATTCCTATGCTTTGGCACACACGTGGGAGGCAGAGGACTGTTTGTGAGAGTCCTTCCTTGACCTTGGGTTTTGAGACTTGGAGGCAGGTCCCTTTACCCACTGAATCATCTGTCAATTCTGTTTCTAAATTTCAAATATTTATAAAAATATAAACTTGTGTTGAAAATATTTAATGCTCTTTACTCTGTAAGTTTTGAGCCAGCTCCCAGGACACCAGCTGAGCTAACTGAACACCAAATTATCTGCTTCTAGGAATACACATCTTCGTTTTCGCCTGGAGGACCCATGTTGGGTCTATCATGAATTCAGCCTGTGCCCCTTCCCATCACCAATCTAATTTACAAAACCCTACCCCTAGTGTAGTGGTGTTTGCAAGTACAGGTTTTTTAAACCACTTAGGTTGAAGGAGGCCATGCTGGTCAGTTTCTGGGTGGGCTTAGTGGCCGTATCAGAGGTGTCACTTGCAATCTTACCCTACCTCTCCCAGATCCAGGGGCACCGTGGGGAAAGCAACAGCCTTCTGCAGATTGCAAAGAACGTCACTAGACCTGACCACCCTGACTCCCTCATCTCAGACTTCCAGCCCTCGAGCTGGGAGCAATTAACTTGTCCAACCCACTCTGTGCACTCATTTGTGCACCTCCAGCTGACTAGCACAGGCTCCTGAGGACGTCAACTGGGGACCATCTGCTTCAGACCCTACTTGACTTGTTGAAATTCTCCAGGATAGTGACTCTGTAACTGGAGGTTTCCAAATAACCACTCTGAGGTTTAATATTAATTACAAATTGTTTGGCCTTTTAGCTTAGCTCAGGCTTTTACTAACTACCTATTCCAACTTAAATGACCCATTTCTGTTATTCTATATTTTACCATGAGGCTTGTGGCTTGTTAGCTCACATTTTGCTTCTCCAGTGGCTACCTGTATCTCTAACTCTGCCTTCACCTTCTTTCTCCCTGTAATCAGTTTGACTTTCCCGCCTAGTTATATTCTGCCCTGCTAATGGCCAAATCAATTTCTTTATTAATCAATGGTAATAAAATATATTCACAGGATACAAAAAGACATCCCACATCACTACTCTTTAGCTGTTTTTATATTTTCTAAACGCGTATGCTGTATGCTAAGCATCTTACCGTGGTGCTCCCCTACTGTCTCTTCTGCCCAGTCATTGTTCCCCCTCTCCTCTTAGGCAACTCTGCTTCTACATTTATGTCATACACACACATGCACACACACATGCACACACACATGCACACACATGTACATACACATATGCACACACACACGCACGCACACATGCACGCACACGCACACACATGCACACACACATACACACACGTGCACACAAATGTACACACATGCAAACACACGCACGCACACATGCACACACACGTACACACACATGCACACAATGCACACACTTGCAACACGCATGCACACACATGCACACACATGCACACACATGCACACACTCACTTCCACACACATGCACACACATGCACACACACATGCACACACATGCACACACACATGCACACACATATACACAGAATTTTATATAGCTATATAAAGTCCAGAAACCACAAATGGAAGAAAACATATATTTGCCTTTCTGGAACTATTTCTCACTTAGTATTATTATTTCGTTCACATCCATTTCCTTGTGAATAACATCCCTCCTTGCGTTGCAGTTGGAAAGGCTTACATCATGTACACATGGGCAGTCTAGGATTCCCTCATGGACCAAAAGCTAAATCACACATGCAGAGATTTCAGGTATTTGAAGTGAAGAGCAACTCACTTGTAAACTGCTAAGTTTGGGGATTAATACTCAGAAATTAAAATGATCACTTCGGAGTTTTCTCAGTCTCGTATTATCCAAAAGCTCCAAAGAGTGAAGTTTTTTATATACATGTATTTCCATAGACACTTAGAATCAAATATAGTTGTTTGACTGGTTTTGAGACAGCGTCTCTCTATGTATCCCTGGCAGACCTGGAACTCACTCTGTCGACTCAAACTCACAGAGATCTGCCAGCATTTGCATCCCAAGTACTAGGATTAAAGGTATGCACCACCACACTTTACAAAGATAATTCTTTTAAATGTGCTTTGTTACAAGTTATAAGTCACGATTTTTTCTTTTGATTTTCAAAATAAATTAAACTTTAAAAACTTCAGCTAATTTCTTTTAGAATAATTATAGATTCCTAAATTCTTTGGAAAGATAGCACAGAGTACCCATGAATCCATTACCTTGATTCTTCATTGGTTATATCTTTTTTTTTTTTTTGGTTGTCTCATATCTTCCAAATTGGTCTCAAACTTGATACGTAGCCAAGATGACCTTGAACTTCTGATGCTTGCTCTTCTACTTCCTTGGTGATGAGAACATGATGCCTGATTTCTGTTGTGCTGGGAATTAAAACCAGGCCTTGTACATGCTATGCAAGCACTCTGCCAGTGGAACCATACAGCCTCCTGTTGGCTATATCTTACATAAGCACAACACGGTATCAATATCAGAAGACAGGCACCAGCACACACAATGTGAGTCTCCAACTCTATGACATCTTATTACAGACATAGGTTCATTTCACCACCGTGGTCAAGGTGCATGCCTTTCCCATTGTTGCAATGGTCCCCTCCATCCTACCCCTTTTATAGTAATATTCATCACACTATCCAACCCCTGGTAACTTCTAATTTGTTATCAATCTCTACAACTCTTCTATTTCAAAATTAGCATATAAATGTAATTATGAGTCTGCAACCTTTAGGGGTGGATGTTCCCTCCTGAGGATCCCCCTTGTGCTCCACCCAGGTCCAGATTGTGAGAATTAGTTTTCTACTACACTACAACATATTTCCACAAGTGTAGTGACGTACAGAAACTCCAATATATTCTCTTATATTTCTAAGGGTCAGAAATCTAAAATCTGTTCCATCTGGCTAAGATCCAGGCGTTGGCAGGCTTCTGGAAGTTCAAGGAGCCTTGCTGCAGCTTATGGACATGTCTAGGACTATAATTGTACATCCCTGGACCTCAATTCCACCATCACCTCTGTCTCTGAGCTTCCTGTCTTCTAAGGCCCCGTGAGATCACACTGGGCCAGGAATGTAATGTAAGATTACCTTTCCTCCCCAAATTCTTTATTGTAATAACATCTGTAAAGTCCTGTGCCACAAAGATGCTATAGTCTTAGGATGGAGGACTTAGAATCTAGAATCTTTCAGGGGGAGCGGGCACTATCTTCCCTATCAATTTGAGTCTACTAGCTTATTCATTTTTTTCCTTTTATCTTTTTATTTTTCTTCTCTTTCTTTTTGAGAAAGGTCTCATTGTAGCCCAGGCAGGCCTCAAAATCACTCTGTAGCCAAAAATGACCTTGAACTTAACCTTTCAGGATCCAAGTGCTGGGATCACAGGTGTGTGCTACCAGACTGGCTCATGTGATACAGGAGATCAAACCAGGACCTTGTGAGACCTAAGCAAGTACTGAGCTCATCTGCAGCCTAGTGCGGTCTCTTTTCTTTATGAATAATGGCATGGAATAGATAAAGCGCATTACTTCTTGTTGTTATGTCTTTTGGAGACATGGTCTCATCTAGCCCATTCTGGCTGCAAACTTACTATATACCCTAGGATGAGCCTGAACTCTTGAGCCTCCTGCTTCCAATCACACAAGTATTGGACTATATGGCACAGTTTTCTGAGCCATTCCCCTAATGTAACTTTCTAGAGTTGGAATCTCAAATAAAATTATTATGAATAGTCCACAGAAGTTTTGTGTGTGCCAAACTCTCGTTTTCCTGGGGCCAATGCCTAGCAATGGTATTATAAATGCAGGTTTAGATTTTTTTAAACTCACCAAACTATTTTCAATATTGATTAATTTTATATTCCCACCAGCAATGTTTGGGAATCCCAGGTCCTCTAAAGCTGTCTTAGAATTAGGATTGTCAGTCTATTAGGTATGTAGCTAATACCCCATCATTTTCTTAATTCATATTTCCTGGCTGGCTAGAAAAGCTGAACATTTCTTGTTTTAATAATAATGATAATTTTATTCATTTATTTGAACCAGGTCTCTCTATGTGGCCTTGACTGTCTTGAGACTTTCTGTGTAGACCAAATAAACCTCTAACTCACAGAGATTTGTCTCTGACTCTAGGATGTGAACATTTTTTTTCATGTGCTTATTTACCATCTTTTTATCTCCTTAGGTGAAATGACCTCTTATACATATTGCTTATTTTTTACTTGAATTGTTTATTTCATTAGTGAGTTATTTATATATTCTGGACTTGAGTCTGTTATCATCTATGCAGTTTGCATACATTTTGCCATTTCACCCTCTCCACGGGGTCTCTCCAGAACACCAGTCTTTGAGCTTTAGTGAAATGTTGATGAATCTGCTTCATGATCTCCATTCTTCAGCCTCAGCTACCTAAATGATAATACCACAGAGAGTCCCATTTGGGTCTCAGCACCCACATGGTCGTGGTTCCAAGGGGTTCAGTGATGTTTCCAGGACACAGATACACTAAAGCCAGGAGGCCCCCAATACTCAGCCTGGTGAAGCAGTTCATGGCAGAAAGCTTTAGGGAACATTTAGGGATCTGGAGAACAAACTAGGTGTCAACAATTACCCCCTAGCCAGCATTATCACTCCAGTTACAGTTACCTGCAAAGATCAGGAAAGTTAAATTTGTGATCCATTCTCTCCTAAGACTTGGAAGAGCCAAGTTTACCTTTGTTTCATTTGGGCAGGAAAGCACACTTCAAGGAAGAAGCCATCTGAAGAGAAATCTCACACACTGCTGGAAGCTACAGCTACATGTGCAACCCCTTCTTTATCATCTTTCTCTTTACCCAGCACAGCCTAGGAACCAGTTATTCCTGCTCCTCCATTTGAGGGTCTTAACTCTAAACAGATCCGAGAGCAGCGTCTACATGGAATAACCAGCCAAAGGCCCCTTTTACCCCACAGCAGAGATATCCATGGGTTGCCATTGCCTGGTGGTCATTGATACTCACTGCACAGAAATTAACCTCTTATCAAAAAAATAAAGATCATATCTTCTTTGTTCTTTTTTCTCTCTGAGTTTATACTTGCCAAACTACTTTTCCCAACATTTGCCATCTTAAGATAATGGAGGTTAGACTTCAAAGCTCTACTAATCCTTAATTTTCCTCCAAGAAGTAAGAAAAATGGGTTCCTTTAGGTTAGCCAAGTTCACTTTGTTTATCTCTACCGTCCATTCAAGGGCACCACATGGTCAATCCAGTCCTTGTTTAACCTCGGCATCATCTGTATGTGACCAGGGCAGAGAGTTCCTAATACCCCCCTCTTCTCCTAATCCATTATCCGTGATAATCTGTCACTTCCCCAGCCCCCGGGTACTTAATCATCAAAGCGACCATAAACCTCTTTTTTGAAGATCAAATGGTTCTTTAATCTATTTGCTAATAGAATCCTGAGTTACAGAGAATTAATCAGAGTGTAAATGGGCCACTATCCCAAGTTTCTGTGTAGAGTCCATTTCCCAGGTAACAGACGGGTTGTGGCTTCTGGACCAGGTGGCTCACAACGTGGAGCAAATCCTCTGGGTCTGTCGTTTTAGCCTGTGTTCTTCTGTCTGACTTAGCTCGGATGCCTGATTTGCCTGCCTGGCTTCCCAGAATCCCATTGATGAGTTAAGGAAACTCAGCCAGCCTGAGACCTAATTAGACTTAGGATGCCATTAATCCTGATCTTTTCTCCCATATCAGGTTAGCTGAAGCCTGAAGCCATTTGGGGAGATCACCCTACGTCTTTGAACTCTCATAGAAGTAAAAAAAAAACAGCAATTTTCATTACGCTGCAGAGCCACATTCCCAGCTAAGTTTCCCGCTATCCTTATTCATGTCCTCTTTCCTCATTATTGAGCGACTGTGTCAAATTACCTCAAAATGGCCACAGACAGACGTAGCCCCTGTGAAGTTTCTTAGCCTCAAGAAAACTTCAAGGGTATTGCTCTAGCTCTCTCTACATATTGCAGCTACCCACTTAAGAGAAAATGGAGTCATTTCTGAACCATTCAATGAAAGGAAGTTAGGCTCCATATTAAAAAGAAATGCTATACAGGCCTTATCTTTAATAAGGACTTCTTTTTGCCAGAGGAGTTAGATTAACATGGACATAGAAAAACCCCTGACTCTGATCACAGGAGGTTTTTTTAAATTATCCATGTGGCAGTAACTAAGTATTCTCTGGCTAAAGGGGATAGGAAAAGCCTTTTTCTGAACAACAGTTCATAGGCTAGGATTGTAGCCCTGTACTACAGAGCCTGCCTACACAGGGCAGACCCTGGCATTTGATGTCTAGCACCATAAACTACATTAACACATTAAATTTCATCCACAACATGGATGAGAAGCCCCAGTTCTGTGCCCTTCTCTGATGTCTACTAAATCCTCTGCCCTCCCTTTCTCTCTTTCTCCCCATCCCTTCCTCATGCCTCCATTTTTATTTCCTTGTTTAAAACAGAATTTCCTGTAGCCCAGAAAAATCTCAAACTCATTGTTTAGCTGAGAATGACATTGAATTTTTGATTTTCTTGTCTCTACCTCCCAAACATGGTGATTACAGGCATGTACCACCGCACTTCCTGGGTCTTGTTTGTTGTTCTTGTTCAGAGGCAGCCTATTCAGAGCTTTATAGCACTCACTACAAAGCCTAGGCTGGCCTCAAACTCATAGCGATCCTCCTGCCTCAGCCTCCCAAGTATGGGAATTACAGTCATACACCACCACATTTGGCACCACAGGTCTCTTAATAAGCTTTATAGGCATATGTGCGTACATTTGTGATTCTTGAAAGTTTGGTCAGGTATCTGAAAAAAGACAAGGAAAAATAAAATGAACCCAGAAATCTAAGGAGAAGGAACAAAAAAAAATGTTGATGCAAGCGTGAGCAGTGTTGGGAGGATATGCTTAAGACAGGTGTCACTGTGGGTGGACAGCACTGCTGCTGACGGCCAGGAATGGTGTCTGTGTGACCAAGATGCAAGCAGGGTGTGGGGAAAGAAGTCTAGACACCAAGAACATACCAGAGTACTGCATTTATGCCTTGAAAACCAATGGTTCATTTGTATCATGCAGAACTTCAGCCTGCTTTCTCTCCTTCCTCCAGTGTTTTAGAGAAGGAATCAATAGCCAGGAAATGCTCAGAATGAGTGGAGGTGCGGGGCCAGAGTGTGACTGCCTCTGTCTGGTGGTGTTTGGGATGCGGCTTTGGGAGGTAATTAGGGTTCAGTGAGGCCATAATGGATGGGGTGCTCTGGCTTTTATGTATGAGATTAGTGCCTTTACATATGAGATCAGAGATGCTTCCCTCACTCTATGAAATGATTTTCTTTCTGATAAAAACTGTGAGAGAAGAGATTCAGAGGAGTGTTTATGGCACTTCTGGTTGCGAAGGTTTTGGTTCGTGGTTATTTGGCTCTGCTCTTTCTGGAACCAGGAAGCAGAAACCAGGAAGAGGAGCCAGAAGCAAAGCAAAGGTGTTTACCTCATAATGGATGGCAGCCAGCAAAGACAGGCAGGAAGGGCACATTACCATTACTTCCAGAGCTCCAGAGCATGGTTCCAGGGACCCTCCTCCAAATATGCTCCATCTCCTAATATTTCTAAAACTTCCCAATGATGTATTTAAATTCTGAATATATTTGTAGATTAAGCTATTGATGAAATCAGAGCCTCCATGATCCAGTCACCTCCTAACAATTGGGTTCAACAGATGGGGGCAGAGCTTTCAGCACATGAGTTCTGGGGGACACTCCCCACAAACAGACCATACACTTACATTCTCTCCCTCTCCTTCTCTTTTTCCCTTCTCTCACCCCCAAATACAGTAGAAAGACAGACATATGCAACCCAAGAGAGCCCTTACTGAAAAAAATCGAATAATCTAGTACCTTGGTTTTTGGATTTCCAAACCTCCAGAACTGTACACAGGTTCATGTTTAAGGCACCCAGTATGCAATATTATTATGACCATACAACCATAACGAGGCAATGGCTCACTCCTGAGATGTGGTCCTGAATTCAAAGCGTGTATGGATGTAGCCAAAGAAAGAAGGCAGGAAAGAAGAGAGGAGAAGTCTCCATCTTTCCTCAGACACACAGCAACCTTCTGTGCAGACTTAATCCTCAAATGTGCAAACAGGGAGCAAGGCTAAGTGAATATTTCCATGAAGGAAAGAACAAAGGCAAGGGTGACCACCTGGGAAGACAGCAGTGGTCACTGCTCTCTGTTCTCCCACGGTCTCAAGCCACACATGGGCTTTGTCCAGCCAGTTGGGCCTGTTCCCCACATACACACAAACCTTCATTCACTCCCAGGGGCTTCTAACAACTTTCTTCATTTTCAGCCCCTGCCAGTGAACTTCCTTTGAGAGAGTGTTCCTCTCCCCAACCCCAGATCTGAGTGCAAAGTTCTGCTCCATCTCCACCATTTAACACAATATACATAACCCCAAGTGAGACGTATAACCACATCTTTTATAAAAATGGGGTATAAAACATTCCCCTTGGCCTTACATGAGAATTTAATGAAATAATGCATAGAAGGAATCTGGACAAGGCTTGACTGCCAAAATGAAGCAAATGTGTATAGGTGCCCGGCTTCCTGGGGATAGAAGGAGTCTTGAGGTTGCATTGAAGCATTGGCTGGCGTTACATTTTTGTCTTCAGCTAAACCATCCTGCTCAGCCATTTCTGAGCCACTGCAGAGTTCTCAACTGCCCGGAGCATGGCAGCTTCTCTCTTGATTAAATAGTCAGTGGAGGAGATCCACAATAAATAACTTTGTTTTTCTTAGCTATTGTCTAAAAGCCACCATGTTTTGTTATTGCCATTTCCCCTCCAATTGCTGGTGCTCTCTAATGGAATTGCAGTAGTAATGCTGTCCCAAGGTGATGGGCTGGCTACTAGACGGAATAAATATCCCTGGATTCTCGCTTTCTTAATAAACAACAGGTGGGACACAAGCCCATCTCATGAATGTTAATGGGATCAACACCATCGCCCGCTGGAAAAATGTGTTTTAATTGAGTTGTGAGGAAGTGAGCACACTGAAGGAAATCGATGCGTTTTACAGGGTTTGAGCTCCCACAAGCAATGTGAGTTTCAGAATGGTGTTTTTTTGTTTTTTTTTTTTTGTTTGTTTGTTTTTTTTTGTTTTTCGAGACAGGGTTTCTCTGTGGCTTTGGAGCCTGTCCTGGAACTAGCTCTGTAGACCAGGCTGGTTTCGAACTCACAGAGATCCGCCTGTCTCTGCCTCCCGAGTGCTGGGATTAAAGGCGTGCGCCACCACCGCCCGGCTAGAATGGTGTTTCTTAAAAAATAAATAAATAAAACCTGACGTTCCAAATGGAAAATGGGTTCAGCTCAGCGTTTTTTCTTGTCAGTGGAATGTCCAAATGATTTGGGTGCATGCTGGGGTGAGCACGTGGCTGCAGTTTTGTCACCACACTCTGCAAGCTGGCTTAAGGACCTGGGAATCAGGCTTGGCAGAGGTTGTCTACTCTCCTACCCAGTCTGGCTTCCCTCCCAGCATCACCTATTGATGGCGACATTCTCAGGATCCCTGTGACTGTCATCACGCATCCCGGACAGAAGAATACCAGTTCCCAACCGCTTTGCTTTGTCATCTGCCTTAATAATTGTCCAGAAGAACAAAGAGGCCCAATGGGAGGAAGGGAGGACAAAAGTGAGGTGGAGGGCGTGTGCTCCATGCACAATACACACTCATATCAAAAATTTAAAAATGTAAAAATATTGATATTTTAAAAAGATAGAAAGCCCCATAATGTAGCCTGATTTTTATTTTCAAAATGAGAACACTATGATCAAAGTGAATTAGCAAATGATTTCCATGTTATATGGGCAATGTGGTGACACAGACATCTGAGCCAGCACTTCACCTGCCTGCAGCGTGAGGTGTTTACACTGGGCTTTTGGATGAAAGCATCTTGCCTTCCAATGGAAAGCAAACAGCAGAGTGCAACTTGCAGAATCTTAATGCTCAATCCTGGAGGGCTAACGTTATATGCAAGCGGGTTGCTTTAATAGCCTTGGCCTTGTGACCATGGGAAAGAAAACACAGTCAAAGAAGAAAAGGCTGGGTACTTGCTGAATCAGATATTGATCAAGCATGGCTGTGCATCAGCCAGCAGCCTCTGGGTTCTCTAGAAGAAGGAAAACAAGTAATGGTCTCCACTCTGCAAGGACGAGGCTTTGGTGAACAGGCAGTATTGATGTTCACTGCTTTTGGCAGGTAGGTAGTAATGCACAAATGGCTAGAAGTTGTACTATGCAAGTGACAGCACCCAAGATCAGATATAGGAGTCGTGTGCATATGCATGTGTTCCTGTGTGCGTGTGTGTGCATGCATGTGTGTGTGTGTTTATATGTGTGCATGTGTGTGTGCATGTGTATGTGTGTGCATGCATGTGTGTGCATGTGTGCATGTACACGTGCATGTGTGTGTGCATGCGTGTGTGCGCACGTGTGTGTGTGTGTGTGTGTGTGTGTGTGTGTGTGTGTGTGTGTGTGTGTAAAACATTTTAAGGCAGGGAATCATGTAGCCCAGGTTGGCCTTAACTTGCTCTGCAGTTAAAGACAGCCTTGTGATCCTCCCGGCCTCACTGCCCAAGTGCTGAGATTGTAGCTGTATGCTACCACGCTCAGTTTATTTAGCCCTGGGGAAAGAAGCCAGGGCTTTGTATAAGCCAGACAAGCACTTCATTTATTGGGCAATATCTTCTTGAACTCTGATCTTGATCTCTGTGCACACTGAGAAGAGAAGAACGGACAGATGTCTGTCTTTAGACACACGAGTCGGGTTCTCAGCTACCCTGCGTTACTCAGCTTCCTGTTTGTGTGACTTCCTAATGTCACCTCAGTTGTTAGGGCCAGAGCCTGCTCATCTGTGACCCCCCCCCCCCAGGCTAGAGAAAAAAAAAACAAATAGTGAAAAGCAGAAGAGAGAAATTTGTTCTGTGGCCACACTGGGGAGAAAAAAGGGCCACATCCTCCCATATCCATCTTCAGTGCCCTTACATGAAGTTTAGGTTTAAAATAAGGCAAAGGATGCATAACTAAGCAGTCCTGGCCAGGATGTGGTCCTGCCACCACCACAGTCTTAGCTCTAGTGTCTTCTGCAAAGTGATTTGTTGTTGTTGCTGTTGTTGCTGCTGTTGTTTCTGGAAAAACTCTTCTCCTTCCAGCTTGAAAAACGATCCCATGTTTTTCCATCCTGAAGACTGAGATTCCTGGGGGAAATTCCAATTTCTTAGGATACAGTTTTTCAATACCTAAATAACTAAAGGGGAGAGCTTAAGTGTCTCTAAGATGTCTTCTTTCCTATCAGAACTCTTGTACTAATAGCAACACCAGCATGTGAGCAGGCAGGAGACGTTTAAACATCAACTTGAACACACCCCATACAGAGTCTGCTGCTGTCCGAAGACAGAGAAGTCATTAGAGAGTCCAGCCAAAGACGAACGTGTGAAAGGAGTCCATGATGTCACAGAGAGTCACACAGGAGTGACACAGGGATCTCTGCTGTCACAGAGGTGTGTCACACGAGCAACATGTCAAGTTCTGAGGATGCTGAAGTATGACGCGTGAGTAATGCATGGATCTCCTGAGGTCTCTTACATGAAAGACACAGGGATCTCTGCTGTCACAGAGGTGTGTCACACGAGCAACATGTCAAGTTCTGATGATGCTGAAGTATGACGCGTGAGTAATGCATGGATCTCCTGAGGTCTCTTACATGAAAGACACAGGGATCTCTGCTGTCACAGAGGTGTGTCACATGAGGAGTACATGGATCCACTGCTGTTACAGAGGTGTGTCTCATGAGTGACATGTGGCACTCTGATGGCACAGAGGTACTCACATGTTACCAAGTTTTACAAAATCGTGACTGTATTAATGACTGTCCTACCGCAAAAGACTTGGAAATGTCGTCACTTGTCAGTGAAGAATTCAGGCTGGTGCAAACAAAGTTAAGCTTTGTCTTTTTTCTTTTCTTTCTTTCTTTCTTTCTTTTTTAAATAAGAGAGATCAGGCTTGGTCGTAGTCTCTGAGTGTTTGGTCAGCAAAAGTTAGCGATGTCTCAGAAGTCAGTTCACATCAGGGCTGGATCTGCAGCCCAGTTCCAGACTGGGTGCCATATGTAGGCCCCTATCTTCATTTAAGTCCCTCAGGCCGATACAATGTCATGTTGACCTTTTCCCTTGACACTTGTATGCACACATTTAAGAACATCCAGATGGAAGAGAAACCTCACATAGGTGTAGGAAAGGCCCCATGAGAAAGTTCTTCAAATCCAAATGTTTTTTTTTTTTGTGGAAGTATTATTATAATGTGAATGTAATTGGTTACGTAATTTACCATTGGGCTGGAGAGATAGCTTGGTCGGTAAAGGGCTTACCACTGTGAATAAGAATTCTTAAAAAGAAGCAGTCTGCCCATGCTGACCAACTGGATAAAACCTTCAACAACTTAGAGAGGATGAAATATTGCAGTTCCCAATCCTAATTATTATTTATCTGGGTGATCTTTATCCGACTACACAGCTATTCCCTGTTTCTCTCTGTGTCTCACTACTAGCCAGACCCAGTGAGGGACTAGGGGCTACTAGGCAGACTCCCTGGTAGGAAGACTGATAAGAAGAAGGGCCATGGCTAGGTAATAAAAATGGCAAACTTCCCAAACAGCTGGCTTCTTCCTCACCTCCTGACCTGTGACAAAAGCCTTAAAATGAAGACTGTGGGATGTTTCTCTAGCCAGCGGAGCACCTGCTAGTGAACTGGCTCAACAAGTTCACACGGATCAGGAGATGTTAATATATATATTACTATGGGCCAATCAGCCACCAGGTCTCTTTCCAAACTGACCAATCCTAAATTAGCAGAAGACCCTTCAGAGACTCCTTCAGAGGTTGAGAAACCTTAACCCTCAAGAAGAGACTGAAATGTTTTGACTTCCTGCGGGCCCCCTGCTCCCTCTATGAGGAAGGGCCTTTTCTCCTTGTCCTTATGTACCTGCTGTATATGTGACTCCTTATCATTAATAAAAGTCATTTTTCAGTTGTTGGTTCTGTATGCTGTCTCCACAGCTACCTGTTATGCTCAAGATTTTTTCCTGCCTTTCAGTTCTTTGACTAGTAGAGAAAATGAAGCCAGTAGACTCTAAGACAGTACCACTAATATCCTGACAACAGATAAAAACCACTTTGAAATGTGTTTACTTAGCAAAACACCAGTTTTCCCCAATTAAAGGGCCAAGCATGTTGTCAGGTAGCATGAAGGTCTACGGGAGAGTTCCTCCCGTATTGCTGTAATCCTCCTCTCTCATGTTTCCAACACTGTACTTTTAAAAATGCCTTGACTTAGAGCTCTCTTTTCTGTTACCACAAAACTCCCCCAAACTGCTTTTCCTTTAGACTGTGCTAGGAAAGACCCAAATTTATGCTCCTGAGCCATAGGCACTCAGATTTTCCTTCAGAACAAACCATCTTTTATTTCTTTGAAGTGAGAATTATTTCTTTCAATAATACCTTATAAGCACAAAGACCAGAGTTTGGTCCCTAGATTTCACATTAAAAAGTCAAATGTAGCCCCAAGTATGGTGGCACACACCTTTAAGATAGGCGGATCTCTGTGAGTTCAGGCCAACTTGGTGAATGTAGTGAGTAATCACAGGCTAATGACCGGCAAATGTCTCTAATCTCAGTTCTGAGAGCTAAAGACAGAAAGATCCCAGGGAGTGCAGGCCAGCCAGGGTAGCTGAAATGCTGGATACCGGGGTCAGTGAAAGAAGCTGCCTCAAAAAAAAAAAGTCACAGCAATAGAAGATGGCATTTGATATTGACCTCTTTCCTCCACTTGTACACACATAGGTGTCTGTACCTGTGCACACACATAAACAAATTATTGGTCATTGACAATAAAACTTTAGTGGGGACTCTCTCTTCCACCGTTCTTGCCCCTCTAATCATTCCTGGGTCTTTCTGGGGACTAAAGTCACCAACTATCTCTTTAACATCCCAGAGACATGCTTGCTTATCTTATTGGATAATAAGATAAGGGCTTCAGGGGTTGTATGTCAGGAAGCAAGAACAGTAGCATCACATGGGGGCATCTGTCTGGCTTGATTTTCAACCTCCCTTTCTTCCTGAGGTTCCACGTCACTTTCATAAACGACAATGCCTATGGGATCTGTTCTTTTCACTTTTCTATCACAAAGATAAAATTCCTCCAAAGATCATTTTGGAATGCGTTCCAAAGTCCTCCTTTAGGTGAGAGTTCTCCTCGGGAACTCCAGTGAAAGACTCCAGCAACTGTTTAAAGGACAACAGCTCCTGCTGAGGGCCCTTTAATATTTGATGGCCTGACTTTAGTTCTGAGAAGTGAAACCACAGTGTGGTGTATCAATTGGTCCCCAAAGAGTCTTTCTGAATGGTTGGCCTTGGCACCTTACTTATCATTTGTGGCATCCCACCTTCCCCTGGAGGAAGCAGAAATAAATCAATAGGAAGCAATTTGTCCAGTCTGTAACAGAGAGTTGATGTACAAAGATTTTAAAACCACCCTGTGTACATGACAGGGATGCCTGAGCAACTGAGGAGGATCCTGACTTACCGTTGCGAAATCACAGAGAGGAAGGCAATACTGCTTAAGGGTCACCCTAGCCCCTGTACACGGAGCACCAGCGAAAGGAATAATGAGAGCTGGCAGTTACAGAGCACTTGCTATTGCACAGGTCCTTCTGAGTACTTTCAGTAGTACACACAGCAACTCCGTGAGCTATTGTCCTGATCACTGTTGTGCCCACACAGGGTCACTGAGGGAGACATGGGCACACTCCTATACTAATGCCCTTCAGAGTGTCCTTTCTTTTTTTCAATTAAAATGTAATGATGCAAACTGACATGCCAAAAAGTATCCCTGTCTGCTTGACCTTGCAATATCCCTGTATCAAGACCTTACCCTATCAAGACATGCCATAAAATATGCTCCCTGTCTTGAAGTGTGACCTTAAACTAACCATGCTCAGGGCTGTCCTCCTAAATTGAGCATGCCCAAGAATGTGCCTTCCCTAAACATCCTCTGATATAAGACTATATATAGACTCCCCACACAAAACCTCATATTTCCTTTGTTGGAAGAGGCTCTTGCTTCAGAGATAATTCCTGTGCTTTCTTTACCTGTGACAGGCAACAGGTATTCCTGCACTTGTATGTTTTGACTTACTTTGGCTTCGAACTCACCCAAGATGTGAACTCATAATATTCAGTAACAAATAATGGAGCATAATTATTTCATTTTGTTTCCTTTTTCTAAAGATTTACTTATTTCTAATTTTTGTGTCTAAACATTTTTCCTCCGTGTATGTTTGTGCTAGCATCATGCCTGACGCCTGAGGAGGCCAGAAGGTGGCACTGGATCCTCTGGAACTGGAGCTACAGAACGTTGTGAGCTACCATGTGGTGATGGGAACCGAACCTCGGTCCTTTGCAAGGGAAACAAATGCTCTTAACCACTAAGCCAACTCTCCAGCCCTTGTCTTGTAGCAGAACCATGTTAGCCTACACTAGCCTCCTAAGTGGGATCTTCATGACTTTCTATTGCTGTGATAAAAAAAAAACCATGACTAAAAGCAACTTGGAGAGGAAATGAAAAGGAGAGAGGGGAAAAGAGGAGAGGGAAAAAATTCAGCTTACAGGTCACAGTCCTTCATTGAGGGACGTCAAAGCAAGAACTCAAGACAGGAACCTGGAAGCAGGAACTGAAGCAGAGGCCTATGCCTTGCTTAGCCTTCTTTTATACCACCCAGAATCAGCTGCCCATGGGTGGTACTACCCTCAATGGCTTGGCACATACATATCAATCTTAATCAAGAAAATGTCACATAGGCTTCCCTACAGGCCAATCTTAATGGAGGCATTGTCTCAGTTGAGTATCTCTGCAAAAGACTCTAGTTCTGCAAGCTGACAGAAATGAACACAAATAAGTGGGTTCTGCCACAGCTAGTGGAAAACGGAAGCTGAAAAGAAGGCAGCCAACTCTAAAGCCCACAGCTGTCTTGTTTTCCTGCCTTAGAGAACATGCTGTCAGCTGGGGACATGTCACCGGCACCTGTGGATATTTATGTTACATGTCACTTCCTCCACTGAGTATGGATATGATATATGGCTTGCACTTATGAATGGCAAATGTGATATAATTCACTCCCTGTTTATTCAGCAAGAAGAACTGAGTTGTCTCTCAGGACAGCAACAAAGGAGAAACTGCAACCCTCAGATCATTTGGGAACTGAATTTTGCCATCAACTGCAAAGGACTGGAATGGTTGCTCCTTCCCCAGGTGAGCCTTCAGACAAGACTGTAGCTCCAGTTTACACATCACCACAGCCTGTAAGAGTCCCAGAAGCAGACGACCTAGCTCACCCAGGCTGGACTCATCACTCACAGACAGGGTGGGTGTTGATCACGGTACACTGGCTTTGCCACATGACTGACACGCATGAGTGAGCTAATAAGAATAGGTTACT
The DNA here is from genome assembly GCF_000317375.1 of Microtus ochrogaster. Classification (NCBI taxonomy): domain Eukaryota; kingdom Metazoa; phylum Chordata; class Mammalia; order Rodentia; family Cricetidae; genus Microtus; species Microtus ochrogaster. The sequence goes on from NC_022013.1 coordinate 19,091,628, forward strand.
ATGGACTGTTAATCAGTTATCTGATGTTCTACGTCTTTGGAACATCAATCTGATCCATCAGAAGTTATTACTAAGTGAATAGACATGTTCAGCAGTGGCCAGTTAAGAGCTGACAGTAGGAAAGAAAAGACTGCACTAAAAGGAACATAAGTAGAGGCGTAGCCCAAATCGATGCTGGGATGTTTGAGAGGAGACAAGGGTTGAATCTTCTCGATAGGATTTCACGCTCTCTGTCTCTCTCTATTGCCCGACTTGACTTCCAGGCCAGAGAGAAAAGCACTGAGAGTGAGCCAGTATTCCAATCCACTTTCAATCTTTTTTCCTTTGTGATTGTGTGGCTATGATTGCATGTGCTGCTGTCATGCTGCACTGGAAACAAAGAATGACTCCTTGGAATCCAATAAGCCAGGAAGAATCTGTTGACTTAGGCCGAGAGAAATGATGAAAAGGCACGGGAGAAACGCAGACTGGAAAATACCGGTGGAAGCAGAAAGAAGCATCTGAAAGTGGGACATTTGTACAAGAGCAGAATCTAAATGAGACCCAAAGCATCACAGAAATATCAAAGTATCAAGTCATTCTTCAGAATCTTGGGAGAAAATCCCGTGCATGAACGAAGATAACAAGAGCATGCGACAGAAGAAGGAAGTCATGGGAAATAGGGTGACCCTGAGTTCTGCATCCACATTTCAACCACACTCAGGGCAAGCATACTCAGCAAACAGGCTACATTCCTACTGGCACGCCCTACATATGTTGTTTGCAGTGGTTGAGTCTGTGCTGAACATATACAGACTAGTTGTTTTTGGCCCCATTTCATAAGCAATACCATATAAAACTATATGTGTGGCATTTGCATTTATGAGGTATGATGTATAGGAGGCAAGCAAGTTATATGCAAATACATAAGGAGCATGGTTATCTTGAACCAATGCCCTTTATATACCAAGGGCTAGCAATACAGCACATTAAGTCAGGAAGAGTGGAGAAGAAGTACTATCGGCTAAGCGCTCCCCTGGCTTCAGTCCACTTGCTAGTGTCCACGTCAGAGCCAACTGGGGACCAGTTCTCAAGCAAGGCTCAGAGGTGAGGAAGAGTTAAGTGAGAGCACCTAAGTGGAGAAGGTGTGAGCTGGGGAAGGTGTGAGGTGGAGAAGGTGTAAGGTGGAGAAAGTGTGAGGTGGGGAAGGTGTGAAGTGGAGAAGGTGTGA
>NC_022013.1:19093344-19112168 GCF_000317375.1 Microtus ochrogaster
GAAGGTGTGAGGTGGGGAAGGTGTGAGGTGGAGAAGGTGTGAGGTGGAGAAGGTGTGAGGTGGGGAAGGTGTGAAGTGGGGAAGGTGTGAGGTGGGGAAGGTGTGAGGTGGGGAAGGTGTGAGGTGGGGAAGGTGTGAGGTGGGGAAGGTTTGAGGTGGAGAAGGTTTGAGGTGTGAGGTGGGGAAGGTGTGAGGTGTGAGGTGGGGAAGGTGTGAGGTGGGGAAGGTGTGAAGTGGGGTAGGTGTGAGCTGGGGAAGGTGTGAGGTGGGGAAGGTGTGAGGTGGGAAAGGTGTGAGGTGGGGAAGGTGTGAGGTGGGGAAGGTGTGAAGTGGGGAAGGTGTGAGGTGGAGAAATTGTAAGGTGGTTATTGGTTTGTGCTCATTGGCCATGCAACACTGCCAACTGTTTTTAGATACAGTTTTAATGCTATGAAGAGACACTATGATCAAGGCAACTTAAAGAAGAAAACATTTAACTGGGGCTTGCCCAGTGCTGGAGCAGCAACTGAGAGCTACATCCTGATCTGCAGTCAGCAGGTAGAGAGACACTTGACCTGGCATGGGCCTTTGAAATCTCAAAGTCTACCTTCAGTGACACTTTTCCAACAAGGCCATACCTCCTAATCCTTCCCAAACATCAGCAACTGGGGACTAAGGGTACACATATATGAACCTCTGGGGCCATTTTCATCATCAAGCCACCACACCAATCCATGATGATAGTCTTGAGTTGTTCTTCAGGAAGAGAAAGGGAGCAGGCAGATAAGCCACCAATTCTCTGCCGTAATGGGTATTAGTACAACTCATTCTAATGATTAGAGGAGCTCTAGTGTGGCTGGCAACACGTCCAAGCTCACAGAGCTAGGTAAAGGCAGTGCCAGATGCAAGGCATCAGCTGGGCACACTTTGCTCAGCTCACTCCTAACTGTTAATCTGCAGAACTGGAGAACCTGGGCCCTCTGCACTGAGCAGACAAGTGACTCCATGTAACAGAGCACCCAATGAATGGTCAAACTGATAAGCAGTAGAGGAGTAAAAGATGAAGGAACCGTGCTGGATGATTACAGAAGACTTGGAAGGAAGGCTCCATCTGATGCAGGAGATGAGGAATGAAGAGGAGCTGCTTAGTTTCCTAACCAGGTCTAAATTCAACCAGAACCTCTCATCTCCACATCAACACAAGAACCTTGAACACTTCAGCATCTTACCAAACCTCCCTCACTTCCTATCTTCTGTGTTAAAGTACAGAAAACACAGCTGATTGTTTTCAGCCATCAGTCAGTATGGGATCTTTAAAGGTTCTTATTTCTACCAAGTAAGGACTTCATTGTATTTCTACATATGCACAGAATATGCTTGGATCAAACTGTCCTGTACTAATCTTTCTTACTGCTTTCCTTCTTTCCCCTCCCGAATCTCTAATAGTTCCTCCTTTACTTTCATGACCTTTTAATTTCTCATAGATTCCACAACAGAGAAATCATGTGATCTTTTGGAGACAGGCTTATTTTGCTTTTTTGTGAGGATCTCCAGTCCCATCAATTTTCATTTTTTGTATATCACAGCTGGGTGGTGGTGCACACCTTTAATCCCAACACTCAAGAGTCAGAATCTTATGGATCTCTGTGAGTTCAAGGCCTGCCTGGTCTACAGAACAAGTTCCAAGTTCCAGAACAGCCAAGGCTGCACAGAGAAACTCTGTATTGAAAACAGAAAAAACAACAGAAAATAAACAAAGAAAATCGTGTGTGTGTGTGTGTGTGTGTGTGTGTGTGTGTATGTGTGTGTGTGTGTGTGTTACCACATAGAGGAATGCCATAGTGGAAGTGTGGAGATCAGAAGCCACTTGAGGGAATTGGTTCTTTTTTTTTCATATGATCTCCCAGGTATCCCACTCAGTTATGAGACTTGAATACATGGCCCTTTACCTACTGAGGCATCTTTCAGCCATATTTCATTCTTCCTTATGGCTGAATAAAACTCCATTCTTTTCCCTTATTCACTCAGCTGCTGGTCAAGTTCTTTCTTCATTGCTGCTCCTCCACTCTAGTTGTCAGGTCCCTTCTACATGAAGCAGTGTGGATTAGCATCTCTTTCAGCAAGAGTCTCTGGTTCTCAATGCCCTCTTCCTTTGTGCCTGATGATAACTATTTTGTTGAATTATACAGTACCTGTGAGATGATTCCTGAAGAATTCCTCTCAGAGTACAGAGGCAACTCCCAGTCTGAGAGTCACCCTTGCTCTTGAGATGTCCTTCTGTCTCCCTGTTGGGCAGGTTCATTACATCTGTACCAGGCTTCTTCCTCAACTCCTTCAGTCACTGTCTAAATCCCAGATATCATCCATTCGAGCTCCTAAGTGATGTGGGAGGGTCTTTTGTCTATGTGTTACTTTCATTGGTTAATAAAGAAACTGTCTTGGCCAGCAGGACAGCAGCTTAGATAGGCAAAGTAAACTGAACAGAATGCTGGAAGAAAAAAAGCAGAGTTGGGCAGACACCATGAAGCTCCAGCCAGAGATAAAATGCTAAGCACTTCTTAGTACATTAAAATCTGCCTGATTGATCTGCAAAATAGCTCACTGGGTAAAGACACTTGCCATGCAAGCCCAATGACCCAAATCTGATGCTTGGATTTCTCAGAACTAGAAGAAAGCCAGATCCACAATTCTGGACTGTAACCTCTATATGCTCTTCGTGCTATGCACATATCACCATTCACACACAGTAATAAAAAGAAAAAGAAGAAGAAGAAATGAAATGAAATAAAGACACATCTTTCCTTTTCTTCTGAGACAAGTTTCTGTCTGTGTGATAGCCCCGGCTATCCTGGCACTTCCTTTGTAGACCAGGCTGGCCTAGAACTCATGCCTCTATCTGTTGAGTGCTGGATTTAAGGGTATGTTATCACAAATAATAAAAGCCCAGGGACAGATGTTGGGGTTCAAATGGAAAGATCAGAGAAGCAAATCAGCTAATCACTAGAGAGTTTCTACCTCTACAAAATCTTCAGACTGAAAAGAGGGCAACTTCCTGTCTCATCCCACCTTCTATTCCTCTCTGGTGCTGGTATTAAAGGTCTGCACCACCACTGCCTGGCCTCTATGGCTAACTAGTGTGGATGCTGGGATCAAAGGTGTGTGCCACCACTTCCTGGACTGTGCAGCTGACTAGTGTAGCTAGCTTTGCATTCTGATCTTCAGGCAAGCTGTACTTGTTAGATCAGAAACAAAATATCACTATACTTCCCCTTTTTGCCTAATACAAAAGGTTTAACCAATATAAGAAAAACTATATAGAATGAGAACAATAACTGAATATAGTAAATACAGGCAATAAGTACACCAACAGTGTCTAGTCCATTTGAATTTGGCAAATTCAGAGAAAATACTCCATTTTTAATCCTACCTTAGTGAGTCTAAAGTCTTATACCTAATTCACTTTCTATCATAACTTGCATTACCATCCAAAACCACCTTTTGATATCTCTCAACCTTATATACTTTACACTTCTTTAGTGGATTTCTTCTCTGAGTCTCATAAACAAGGAAAACTATATTAGAACTACCCAGTCTTTAACTATCTCAGCGACCTGAGAAGGAAATAGTATTGACTAAGTAAGAAGAAAGTGCCAGCGAGTGAATTCCAAAAAATGTAAGAAATTATTGGGAACCTCTGAGTGCCGGTCTCAGCATCCACTCAGGATCCAGAAGAGGAATAACACCAAGCACAGGATTTAGATCTGAGGGAAAAATGAACTCTCCACTATGGACTTTTCTGCATCAGCTTCTTTATTCTTCTCCTGTTGTTCTCCTCCTACTCTATAAAGCAAAACCAAGGCAATTCTCTGAGCTTGGACATCCATTTATCTGTGAAGGTCCCAATGTGATCTACATGAAAGACTCCTTTCCTGACTGCATGTCCTGCCAAATGGAAAGTGGTTGCAAGGAGGTGGCTTCTAATGTATCTCAGGGAACGAAGCAGAGATTGGACTGTGGGAGGCAAGGCTATTGACTGTGTGACTAAATTTCCCACTGGAGGTCCCACAGAGTGTGGGGGGGTATGACTCAGTATACCAGTGTGTGGGAAAGAGATATGCTCAATAATTCATACTCTGCTGATTCTTACACAAAAGGAGAGTGCTAATGACTTCTCACAGAGATCCTCTGTGAGAATCAGTTAATATGGAAAAGATGGTAAGCCCACCTTGTGAACTGGATTTTCCTCCATCAGAATGCATTGGTTCTGGTGAGTCAGACTTCTGCTCTATCATCTGAAATCTCACTGCATGATTCTGCAGACTGCAGCAAGAAATGACAGGAACATCTGGCTGCCTGAACAGTTACCAAAAGTTCCTCTGCAATATTGCAGTATCCATCTTCAGCCTAAAGGCCTAGAATATTTGACAGACTTTTCTATGAAGTAGGATTTTTGAAGGACTGTCCTGCCTTGTCTTGGCAAGATTTGGTAGTCACTCTCTTTTGTGTCCTGTTGTCCAATTACGATAGCATTCTCTCAGAAGTCGAGGCCAGAAAATTTTCTTGCCCAGAGGCTTACTTTTGCCACACAGAAAGTAAACTCAATGTTGCATTTCTTCAATGCCCATCATCTTCTCTGAAGTAGATTGATGCTGCCAGGAACAGACATGTCTCATTGTCATAGAAAGATAAAACCTATGTTATTAAAACATCTTCAATGCCATATTCTGTAGGTTTCTGAAGTGTTTGAAGATGACCTGTCTATTTATCAGTATCTCTGTTTGACCTTGAAAACATACCTAATATGACTACAGGTTTAGTTGTAATAGGTGACTAATTACTAACCTGCTTTTCCTTATTGTTCTTAACTGTTGGTAATAATAACTTTCAAGAACTAGAAATTTGCATTACATTGTTAAATGAACTATTTAGGTACAATAACTTGTACAAGATTAGAAACATATGTACAGTATGTTTTAACAAATTTGATCTCAAATTTTTAACAATGTACAAAATTTGTATGCAATATACAAAAGTCCAATCTAATGTAAACATTTAAAACCAGTAGTTGCTTTTTTAAAAGTAGATTCTATAATCTACCTTTTTATCCTATATCTATATCCTCACTTTTTCCTTTTCAGTAATCAACCTTTGAAGTCTCCAAAAGGAGGATGAGGCCCCATAATGATGACTCTTGCCAGACTATGATAACACCACTAATGTGAAAAATACCACCTAAAGATCAGTTTTGGACTACAAACTGCTCAGAAAAATTTCAAGGTGGCTAGCTGAGTTGATCCAGCCTTACAGACTACTCTAAAGCTAAGACTTGAGAAAAGTCCTGCACTTTCCCATTATACAGAGACTGGACAACAAATGATAAAGGTACCTCCCCCAGGATGGGAAGTAGGAAAAGACAAGATTTCCTGAGTAAATTTGGAGCATGGGAACCATAGGAGAAGGTTGAAGGGGAGAGAAGAGGAAGAGAGGGGAAAAGAGAAAAATGTTTAGCTTAATAAAATCAATAATAAAAAAGTTTTTTAAAAAAAAGGTTGTTTAAAAAGTCCATATGAAACCAAAAGATTATGAGATTAGTGGCAATAAAATAGTCTTTAAATATTTATTTTCTTCTGTCTCGTATCAGGTGGCTCTTCTGACAAGAGATATTTTGAATTTTGCTTTACCAAGCATGCTTGGGTTTAGAGAAGAAGAGAGCCACTCTCCAACTCCAAAGCCAGCTTTAGTCTTTAAATAAACTAGGACTTCAAAAGACCATTTGCATTATGTGTCTTTAGAGAATAGCAGAAAGAAATATTTGGGAAGATTTATGAAATTTTATCCTGTTGAAAATGTGATATTCCAATAAGCCAATTTACTCTTTTTCTTGGGACTTTTGTTTCTGGATGATTTGTCTTTATTCTTTAGATGTCCCATTTGTCCAGTGTTCTTCAGAATCCTTAGCAGGATAACTTTATTCTCCTGAAAAGACAGAAACAAAACTTTTCCCCAACCCTAATTTTGAGGATGTTCCCTTATGGCAAGTTTTTTCTGGTCAAATAAAAAACGTTTGTTAGTTTTATAGGTTAGTTTAGACTAAACAGTTCATGCTGCTTGATGAACTATCACCTCTTCTAATTAAAACGTATCTCTTGTTCAAATTGAATCTTTATCATTTTGATGCTATTCATAGCTTTTCTTCTCCTGTGGAAACAAAAGCAAAACCTTTTCCACAACATAACACAAGTCCTGATTTCCATTCTGAAGTCTGTACATCCTACTGACTACAGTACAGATTACCAGCTGATTTGATTCTTTAGTTTTTTCTACCATCCAACGTCTCTCTGCAGTTGTTGTTCCTTTCTCTTTATCATTTAAAAAATTCAAAGTTAATAAAACATTATGCACTCGATTTCTGGGAATCTTTATAATCCTTTCTGTTTATTTAACATATCCTTTACAGTTCAATTTGATTTTTCTGTAATTACCTGCCCTGTAGGATTGTGTGGAATACCTGTAATATGTTTATATTATAATAAGCAAAAAAAACTGTTACATTTTCTTAGAGGCATATGCTGGAGCATTATTTGTATTTATTTGTACAGATATACCCATGCTGGCCATAACTCCTAGCAAATATGTGATTTCTGAATCAGCCTTTTCCAAACTCAGAGCAGTTACCCATTAAAAACATGAATAGGTATCAATGGTGTGGTGTACATACTTTAGTCTTCCAAATTCTACAAAATGGAAAACATCCATCTGCCAGATTTGAATACCCTTTGGATTACTTCCTGTGTGGGAGTTCACAGAAGTGCATTCGTTACACCTTGGCTAAGGTTCAGAGTGTTTAAGCCTAGTTTTACTTCTTTAAGGTTATTGACAGGAGATTTTACTTAAGGTGTGGTCACTAACAGGATATCTTGACCTAGGGTGTGGGTACTTTGTGTTCTGGGTATTAAGATGATAATCACTTTGTTTGTTCCTTGTGTCATGATTTTAAAAAAAAGTCTTTGCTTTCTTCCCCTTATTTATATTGAAATATTTAATGATTATAAGAAATAGGCACAGCACGTTCAGTATTCACTGGGTTGTCCTCCCAGTACCATCCCAAGTCTCTGTTATCTTCCCACAGAGATCACAGTCACACAGGGGCAGGGAAGACCATGCAGATTTTTCAGCTCCCATTGCCTTTACCTGGCCATATGACTGTAATCCATCCACATAAACACACCCTAGCACTGCGTGTTCTCTGCAATTAGGTCTAGAGTGGGTTTACCTCTTGTGGAGTGCAGCTGTACACACACGCGTGCACACACACACACACACACACACACACACACACACACACTTGAAGCTGTTGTGGAAGGCAAGAGGATGTATCCACTCACTGTGGGATCTTGATCATAAGTTGATGAGAACTGACTAGGTCTAGATCTAAGCAGGGTGGGCACATGCCAGGTGAGAGAACCAGAGCACAGATGGCAAGATATACCATTCACACAAAGGAAAGTTAAGAGCCTTTTCTGATCATTCTGACCCACAAGGACCCGCTGTATTCTAAGGTCGCCAGATACTGGAGACAGGGAGCACACCATCTAACATGAAGCCGGCCAGCAGGAAAATAAAGGATGGAGAGGCAAATGGGCCTTGGGAGAAAAGCTTCTAAGAAGCTTTGGTTTGGTTTCTTTGAAAACAGATGGCTGCACATACTCAGGCATGGGGGTTGCCCCTTGGAGCTGGAACTTCAAGAACCTAACTTGACAGTGGAAACTGGAGACAGGCATTGTCAGAGGTAGTGGACTTAACTCCCAGTGAGCCCCAGATATACCAACTTATGACTCCTTGGTACCTATTTTTGCTTGAAAATTTTCCTACTTCGGTGACAGATCTCAAAGCTACCAGCTAGAGTGAGACCTTCCTGAGGGTAGAAGCTTTATCTGTTTGTCCAGCATGTCACAATCGCTCAAAAACAGTAATATCTCTGATGAATATGTCACACTAAAATCCTTTAGGCAGCCAGGAAACAGTCATGTTACAAACTCATGAAGACAGTTTTGGCCTGCAAGATGGCTCAGGGGGTAGAGGTGCTTGCCACTAAGCCAACAACTTGATTTCAACCCTGAACCTATATAACTAGGAGAGAACTGACTTCCCTAAGTTGTCCCCTGACCTTCATACACACATCAGGGCATGTGCATATCCACACGCATACATACATGTATGTATACACACAAAATAACCCTTAAGAAATCATTTTCAAGTAAGGAGCCACAGTAATACAATCCAGTGCTTCAGGGAGAGAAACACATCCAAACAATAGAAACACACAGCTCTGCACAGAAAGGCTAATTCCAAGCATGGAGCAGGGATGACACAGGGCAACCTTGGAACACATGGGACCAGAGAACAGGTGTTAGAATCTGAAAATGAAATGTCTTCCCAACAGGCTCCCATGGGAAAGTGATTGGATCATGATGTCGCTGGCCTAAGCAATAAATCAAACCACTGATGGCTTCATAGTTTGACAACATTGTTTGGAGGTGGTGGAAACCAGTGTGAAGCCTCCTCGGAGAGAACAAGTCACTGGTGATGTGACTTTGAAGGCAGCGCATTTCCCTGGACCGTCCCCTCCCACTCTTCTTCCTGGTTATTGGGAGGCAGAAAAGGTCTGCCCTCCATGCCTTTCTGCTTCCGTGGGCCAAAATAATGGGGTAAAAATGCTCACAGTGTGAAACCTATATGAACCAAGTCTCCTTTGAGTTGATTTGCTGGGGTATTTCATCATAATGACAAAAAGGGTCGGAAGGACTTAGAGAGCCTTTGTTAAAAACCATAGGATCTGGGGCTGGAGAGGTGGCTCAGCGGTTAAGAGCACTGACTGCTCTTCCAGAGGACCCGGGTTCAATTCCCAGCACCCACATGGCAGCTCACAACTGTCTGAAAATGTAGTTCCACGAGATCTGACACCTTCACACCAACGAACATAATAAAGTTAAATAAATAAAAAAAAATAAAAAAAAACCATAGGATCTGGCTTAAAGGGACTCCTAGAAGCTGCATTTACCTGACAATCAGAGTAGAAAAATAATGATGGTTTTTAATAACAAAATAAAAGGAAAAGAAATTCTCAGACACAAAAAGAGAGTAAGGTATGTCTTTTATTTTTTTCCATTTTATTTTCAACAGAAAAACATCAGTAATAAAGAAATAGACCAAAACATTTCTGCTTTGCAATTGTCTGGGCTGTAGCTGCTTATTGGAAAAGATAATTCGTGCATCCTAGAACCACAAGGGAAAGCTAAGGAAGCAGAGCAAGGTCTCACAACATTGCCTCTTGACCACAAATGGAAAAAGATACTTTCACAATGAGGAAATTTGGCAGACAATATAATAAACAAACGTAGTCCCATGAATAATGGGACAAAGTTGACATCATGATATGACGCAGCTAGAAACACATAGCATGATTTATAGAGATTTATGGCCAAGACACAAATAAAACAAAAAGTCAGTACTTAATCTGTGTCTAACCTTGAAGAAGAAAGCCAAAGAATTCCAAATGACAGGCATTCTGTAAGGCAATTGGTCTGAATGCTTCACAGAAATGGAGGCCATCACACAACCCACAAAACAGAATGGAGGGTTGTAGAAATCAAAGAAACAAAGTTGTTTGAGACAATGTGTGGGCTCTGCCAACATACACAGAGAGAGAGAGAGCGAGAGAGAGAGACAGAGAGACAGAGAGAGAGACAGAGAGACAGAGAGACAGACAGAGAAACAGAGAGAGAGACAGACAGAGAGAGAGACAGAGAGACAGACAGAGAAACAGAGAGAGAGAGAGACAGAGACAGAGAGACAGAGAGAGAGAGAGAGAGACAGCGCTATCGGGGGAGGTGGGATTGTGAGAAGGAAACAGGACAAAATAACAATTTCTTTCAGGTGGTGGACAGTTAAATCTTTATTGCAATATTTTTTCCAGTTTTTATATAGGATAGAAATATTTAAACTAAAAATGGGGCTGGGGAGCCATGTGGTAACAATGAAGAAGGTAGCTTCCAGGCCTCAAGGACAGCGACTTAAAAGACAGAAACCTTTGACTACTGTCAAGAGAGTGACAGAGAGCTGGGACTAAAGCTGTTGATGAGAACAAGGTCGGGGATGTGGAAGGTAAATGAAGGAGAAGGCAGGGTAAAAGGAAAGGATACAGGCTACCTTTTTAAAATAGGAGGGCTGGGGCTGGAGGGACGGCTCATTGGCTGCACTTCAAGAACCTAGGGTTCAATTCCCAACATCTACATGACTGCTCACAACTGTCTCTGTCATCTCCAGCTATGAGCAATACACATGCAGATGGTGCACAGACAAACATGCAGACAAAATACCAATGCACAGAAAATAAAATAAAAATAAAGACATAAAAATAAGCCAAGCATATTGACATGTCTTCAGTACTAGCGCTTGGGGGCCAGAGGCAGGCGTGAGTTCAAGGCTAGCCTGGTCTACATAGGGAGCTGCAGGCTAGTCAAGGCTACATAAGGAGATCCAGTGTATACATCAATTAATAAGTACTTAGGAGAAATGTGACCTGAAGGCAAAGGAACCATATGGAAGTGAAAAGGCTGGCAGTGAGGGAAGCATGAGCTAAATGGGGACATGAGTGATGGCTTTGTCTGGAGACATCACTTTGGAAATCCTGGACATCCTTTCTCTAGGACTAGAGGTTGAACTGTATTGCCTGTTACAATTACCAAATCCCCATTCCCCAAAATATCACTAAGATACACTCCCCAGAGTTGGAGAAGTGATTTCTATAGATCCATAGGAGTAAGAACTTCTATAGGGCACAGTAGAGACTCTTACGGGGTGAAAGAGAGACTACTTTGGGGGTGTGGTAGAAACTCCTCCAGGGGTACACTAGAAACCTGTACAGGTGTGCAGTACAGATGTCTACAAGGTAACAGCAGATTCCTACAGGGACTCAGTAGAGATGCCTCCAGGGCTGCTCTGTCAGGCCCAAAGGAAACACCACTGCCCCAAATTCTGGGCTCCATTCACCTCTACCAAAGAAACCATTCCTCATCATTGCCAGAGGACAATTGGCTACCTATAGGGCCTATTAGCATACCAAAGTTCATGCTGACCTCCAGGCGCCCGCACCCTGCTTCCTCCCACCTAAACTCTTCCAGCTCCTGTGCATCCCTTTCCCAGTGTCTCATCCATACATAAACTTGCCTTTTGGCCATGCATTGTCTTAGTTCCCTCTCCTTAGCCCCTCTTGCCTCTGCATCTAGCCCCTCTCACTTGGTCTCCTTTTTCCCTGTACCTTCCTCTCTTTTTTGGTCACTCTCTCCTTTATCTCTCTATGGCTATGTCCAACCTAGTGGCCATGATTCATCTACGACTCTCTCCCTGCTCTGGACCCCCAGATGCCTCTGGCTGTACTCTCCCACATCCCTACAAAAGAAACCTATCCTCAGCCTTACCCTGGCACAGCCATGCCCTCGGGAAGTGACTAAGGTATGCAAAAAAATGAGAAATGTTTCTCAGTTTTAGGAGGTCCCATTTATTCAATGTTGCCCTTAATGTCTGTGCTGCTGGGGTTATACATAGGAAGCGATCTCCTGTGCCCATCTGTTGTAGAGTACTTTCCACTTTCTCTTCTATCAGGTTCAGTGTGTTAGGACTGATATTGAGGTCTTTAATCCATTTGGACTTGAGTTCTGTGCATGATGATAGATATGGGTCTATTTTCATTCTTCTACAGGTTGACATCCAGTTGTGCCAGCACCATTTGTTGAAGATGCTCTCTTTTTTCCATTGTATACTTTTAGCTCCTTTATCGAAAATCAGGTGTTCATAGATTTGTGGGTTAAAATCTCGGTCTTCTATACGATTCCATTGGTCGACTTCTCTGTTTTTATACCAATACCAAACTGTTTTCAATACTGTAGCTCTGTAATAGAGTTTGAAGTCAGGGATGGTAATGCCTCTAGAAGATCCTTTATTGTATAGGATTGTTTTTGCTATCCTGGGTTTTTTGTTTTTCCATATAAAGTTGATTATTTTCCTCTCAAGATCTGTGAAGAACTTTGATGGGACCTTGATGGGGATTGCATTGAATCTATAAATTGCCTTTGGTAGAATTGCCATTTTTACTATGTTGATCCTCCCAATCCAAGAGCAAGGGAGATCCTTCCATTTTCTGGTATCCTCCTCAATTTCTTTCTTCAATGCCTTAAAGTTCTTGTCAAATAGATCTTTCACTTACTTGGTTAGAGTTACCCCAAGATATTTTATGCTGTTTGTGGCTATCGTGAAAGGTGAAGCTTCTCTGATTTCCCTCTCTGCTTCCATATCCTTTGTGTATAAGAGGGCGACTGATTTTTTGGAGTTGAGAGAAATGTTTTGGGTTTCTTTCCCTCTCCCTCTGCTATTCAAAAGTTCAGAGTTTCGCCATTAATCGATAGAGTTCTGACCAGCTGTTAATCTAGCCTGATGACTATTACTATCACAGTCTCAAGCTCAAAATCTTAAATTCCCTTTGATTGCTTTCTAAGTATAGACACTTGTCAAGAGCTTTTCCTACAAGGAGGACTGGCTCCTTTGCTAGAAGGGAATGAACACTGTAATTAGGGGGTAGAGTTTCCTTTGGACCGGACAGTTTCTACTGCTCACTTTTCACTGATGTCCCGAAGAGGCCTCTGACACTGGTGGGGGACAAAGGCTGCCTTGCCTGTTTGAGCTTAAGCTCATACTTCCTGCCTGATTTTCCTTGGCTTCTATTCTTTTCCTTCCATTCAACCTAAACACGCAACAATCCTGGCACGGCCACACTCTCCACCTAAACACAAGCACACCCCAAAGTCCAATCTCTTATTCTCCCAACATTGTTTTAGCACAACTTCCTGCTAAATCAGTGTCCATCATTTATAGTTTTATTTACTGAATCAGTTTTCTAAGCATTGTGGAACACTTATTTTGCGCCAGGCACTAGGGACTCCATGTATATTAACAGATTTATTTAGTATCCATTAGAACATACAAGTATTCCATACAGATGAATCATAAAATTTATCTGGACAATATTTCATTCCATACATTCTATTTTACTTTATTTAAAAATATTTTCTCAGCTCTGTCTTTCTATTCTTTCCATGAGGCTTTCTCAACAGAATCTTTTCACGTTTATTATTTGAAATCATTTCCATTATAGTACTGATTTACAAATTGTTCTCTCTTCCTTTGTGATCTTGTTTCCTAAGGTTCCAATGGTAAATGGAGGTATAACTCCCCCCACACTTCTGGAAACCGTATGAATTCCCTGGCTTACTACATTAAGTGCTTGCTATGAAAGCATGAGACTAGAGTTCACATTCCCAACTCCGTGTGAAAAGCTAAGCATTTAACCTCAGCACTGTGGGAGGCAGAGACAAGATGGGCACTGGGCTTGTTGGGCGTTTAACCTCAGCACTGTGGGAGGCAGAGACAAGATGGGCACTGGGCTTGTTGGGCGTTTAACCTCAGCACTGTGGGAGACAGAGACAACATGGGCACTGGGCTTGCTAGCTGCTGGAGTAGCTCTAAGTTTGGTGAAAGATAATGTTTCTAGGGAATAAAACAGAAGATGGGTGGATCAGGACACCTGGCTTGTGCATACACACATGTACCGCATGCATACTAATAAATAAACTAGATAAAATTGCTTAGAACACAATATATAAATATATCCACATATATTTATAAATAGTAAGGATTTGATAAAGAAGGGAAACTATATCATCTATACATGCAGAATTCTAGGGCAGAGCTGTGTGGTATAGATGGGGGTGGTTCCTGAACTGTCATCTACTGCTACAGGTGTTGGTATATGGAAATATATGCTACAGGTATTAACATACAATTGAGTGAACAGGGCTTGTAACTCATTGCATGCACAAGGCCCTGAATTTGATCCCCAGCACTAGAAGTGTGTGTGTGAGTGTGTGTGTGCATGTGTGTGTGCTGAGGGGGATATACTGCTGAGTCTGCTCAACGTAGAGCTGTGCCATGGTGCCATTTCAGAGTGCACACTGCCCAAACAAATCCCCACACCCTGTGTCCTCTTTCCACTTCATGTCCTTCACATCCTTTCTTCCCGCCTGTCCACTGTCTTTAAAGACCTTATTGTGTTTGCTTTCTGTATACAACCTGTGCTGTTACACACAGAATTAAAACTTTTTCCAGAAGCCTCTAGTGGGTTGAAAATCATGGGGAAGAACTGTCTTCTCCCACACACGGGGACAGTGTGAACACGGTAGCAATTTCCAAGGGTATTCAGTAACAGCAATATAGTTAACAGTTTAACAGCAGTATAGTTAACAGCAATATAGCGGCAGCCATTCTTTCCACCCAGCTACCTTTGGAGACGTTTTATTAGACAGTCCCCTGTGCAGAAGAAAAATCCATTGCCTTTCCCTCTGATAATCTTTAGCTTTTTTTATGTGCATACATCCTAAATCATTGATTTCATACCAAGCACCAGACCTAGGGGTGCTTATCCTCTTTGGAGCCCCTAAAACAGGGTCCACAGCTCCAAGGCTGTTGCAAACATGGCACTGTGTTGTGTGCCAGCCAGCACCTTTCCTCAGCTTTAGTGCCCGGGGAAGAGGAGTGGCAGGTCACCAATGCTTCCCAGCCCTGCTGGGAGCACACACACAACACCCACCCACTCCCTGACCTCCACGTGCCCCTTCCTGAGGTAGTGTGAAAGAGGTGAGCTCACTGTCCTCTGTCCGCATTGAGGACATACAAGTCACCTTTCCAGTTTGTGCGGACAGCAAGTTCTCATTTTGGCGCCGCCGTAGACCCAGAAGCTACAAGAACACAGCACCAGGCTCAATAACAGTCCCCTCAAATCCATGGCCACGGGACTGTGAGCATGACATCACTGAGAAATAAGGCCTTTGCAGATGCCATTAAGATTAGGTCATACTAGAACTACAGTGAACCCTAAATGCCAGAGGAAGGTATTTTTTTTTTAAAGATTTATTTTACTTGTATTTGTGAGTGTGCTCACGTGCAT
This sequence comes from Microtus ochrogaster, assembly GCF_000317375.1. Lineage (NCBI taxonomy): Eukaryota > Metazoa > Chordata > Mammalia > Rodentia > Cricetidae > Microtus > Microtus ochrogaster. Next base: position 19,108,382 of record NC_022013.1, read on the forward strand.
ATATGGGGATGCCCACGGCACCCGAAAGAGGGCATTGGGTCACCTGGTTCTGGAGTTGCAGGCAGCTGTGAGCCACCCAACATGCACACTGGGCATGGAACTTCAGTTCTCTGCAAAAGCCACATGTGCTCCTAACCACTGAGCTGATTCTCCAGTTCAGTGACCAAAGTTCTTAAAAGAAAAGAGAAATTTGGACTCAGGGAAACACAGCCAGAAAGCAGTGCAGAGAGCCACGTGGGGATGGAGCATTGGCTGACAAACACTGCTGAGGACAGTTTCCTCCCTACAGCTTATGGAAGGAGCTGGCCTGGGAACACCTTGATTTCACTTGTGTACTTCTGGCGATGTTTCAAAATCCATTTGTAAAATCACTTTAAGCCATGGTGTTTATGGTGTCTTATTCCAGCAGCAACAGGACTCTAATGTACCAGCCAGGACACAATTGTCCATCCAGGCACGAAGGCAGCTTCTCACCTTCAAACTGTTTTCACCACCACGTCCTGGTGCCAGCCGTATCTCCGCATTCCAGGGTCCGCCTCCTCCAAGGCACTTGATGAGCTGTGCTGACTACAAGGTAAAAGAACTCATTCTCTCTTCACATGGGCCCTTCTTTTACACTTGTATAAATGCCTGTCCTGTCCAAACACTTGCAGAAAGCGTGGGTTTGTCCAGAATCCACCCTGGCACTCACAGCGAAGTGCTGCTTTGAGCACTCTTCCCCAGGTCAGCATTGCAAGGCCATGCCTGAGGCTTTCCTCAGTTGCCCAAGAGTGAGGTCACCCTGCTCTGGGAGCATCTGTGGCTGTGGGAATACAGCTTAATAGGATCTCCTCCGTCCGGCTCACTCGGTCTTCCACACTAATTTTGGCTTGGTGGCAGCAGTGGGAGCCTCAGTTTGCCTGAGTGAGTGAACATCTTGGAAAATCAAGGAATGTGATTTCCTGACCTTCTATAGGGTGATATGTGGACTCACACAGCTCTGGTCCACAACAGTGTGAAAATAGTCACAGCTTGAAAGTGAGCTGACTGGTCCGAACTATGCAGTCATGACCAATCCTGCCTCAATGAATTTCAGTGTCGTGCGTAAGCACCAGCAACCTGGAGTATTCATTCACCTTTTTGGTAACGACTGGCAATTAAAAATATTCCTGTTTGCTATGGAAACAGAAACAATACCAGTAACTTGAAAAAAATAGTCTCATTCTGAAGCTCAGATCTATGTAGGATTTCTAAAATCGTCTACTAAGGAGTCGTACGATCCCTCGGGACTGTGTTTATGAAATACACAGTCAGGCTTGAGCAATCTGGGCTGGAGGGCACAGGTCAAAGGGTAAACTGATGTGAAAGAGAGAACTTTGCCCAGATTCTCAGCAACCTTGTAAAAGCTGGAGGTGGTGGCCTGTGCCTGAAACCCTGTCCTGGGAAGCAGAGACAGGACAATCCCAGAGGCTTAATGGTCACCCAAAGCGTCTAGTCCACGGGTCCAGTGAGAGGGTTTGTTTCTGAGGGTAAGGTGGAAAAGGAGTGTGAAGGAGACTTGGCATCAGTCGCTGGCCTTTACATGTGCACACATGAGCACACATACACGTGTATACGTCACACACAGAGACATATACAGACACACAGACACACACAGAAAGAGAGGGGGACAGAGAAGGCACGTCGAAGACAGATGGCATGTTAAGTCTGAAGTCACCCCACCCACCATCTTCTTCTGGCGTTTTATTTCTGTGTTTACAGCAACAGTCATGCCCTGGTCACAGCCTTTCTCTTCGCCTGCATCTCTATCTTTTGCGCACACAGAGTTGTTGCACAAATCCAGTTTCCTAAAGCCGTTCCCTCGTTCCTTCCTAATGGCTTCGGGGCCAGCTTTTGTAATGTGTTACTAATGTTTTAATCTCCCCTGCATTCAGACTGTCCCATTCTGCTTCCAGTTGATATTGACACCAGTTTTATTTCTAAAGCGTAGACTGATTTATGTCACTCCAGACTTTGACATACTTAAAGCACTTACCTCTACCTTCCATTTTCTTTATGTGTTCAAAGTCCTTAATGTTTTGATCTTCTTAGACCTTTGTGATTTCATCGCAGCATAAATTAGGGTTCCCTATAGGGACTATATACATAAAATGTTGAAAGGAAATTCACTGGAACAGCTTACAGACTGCGATCTGCATAGTCCAACAGTGGTGGGCTCCTGATAGAAAGGCCATGACCCTGGAAGTTATTTAGTCCTTAAGACTGGATATCTCAACAGTCCCAATATGGTGCTAGATACCAGGAAAGTTTTAGAGAACTCCTGGTTTCCGGCCTACATTGGAGTCCCATGAAGTAGGTGTAAACCCAGCGCACACCTCAGGAACACACCAGATGCACTTGCTAGTGACGGTGGACACAAGCATGCAAGAAGCAGACACATGCTTACCGAAATCACAAGAACTGTCTCTAGCCCAGTTGCTACCACTGTTCCCCTCTGAATCCTCTTGAGCTGGGCCTCCAGAGTTCACTGCTCTCAGCGCCATCTTCCATGCTCCTTTGAGGATGGACCGTTAAGCTCTGCTTAGAGTTCCACTGCTTCTCTAACTCAAAGTCTTCCACATTCCCCCAAAATGCAGCATGGTCAGGTCTGTCACAGCAAGTCTACTTCCTGGAACTGACTTCTTTCTTAGTTACCTTCTTATTCCTAATGAGAAATGACAACCAAGACAAATAATAAAGGAAGAATTTATTTGGGGCTTATAGTTCCAGAGGGTTAGAGTCCATGAGCATTATAGCAGGGATCATAGCAGTAGGCAAACAGGCACGGCACCTGAGCAGTAATTGAGAGCGCAATCTCCCTCTACAAGCAAGGCAGAGAGGGATAACTGGGAATGGGGTAGGCATCTGAAAACTCAAAGTCCATCCCCCAATAACACACATCTTTCAACAAGACCACACCTCCTGATTCTTCCTAAACAGCTGGCCAACTAGGAACCAAATATTCAAAGATATAAGCCTATGGGGCCATTTTTATTCAAACCACTGCAGGCCATAAGTTGCCTCAGATGTCAAATCCTAACAACACTAAACAAACTGCAGTGCGTTCAAACAAGATGCACTCTCTGTGTTTCTGTATCTTGCAGCATGCTTCCAGCCTGGAATGCCCTTAAGAGGCACCTTTGTGCCCATCGTAACCATCTTCTGAGCCTTGGCTCACCTTCCACCTTTTCAGCAAGCCCTTCTTTGACCACTTATTTGAGTGAACTACTAAGTACCCTGATCTTGCCCAAGTTATTACAGAAAATTAAGTTAACATTATAATTGTTGGCCTGATCTTTCCCCTCACTAGATTATGAGAAATTTTAGGGAAAGAATCCCAATTTCCCTGGATGTGGTGTCATCTGTTTCTAACTCTAACACTTAGAAAGCAGAGACAGGTGATGATTTATGAGTTCTGGATGAGCCAGGGATATATAGTAAGACCCTGTCACAAACAAACAAATCACGTTTTATCCTTTCTCCCTCTGAAGAACTGAGCGTAGTAACTAGAACAGACTGAACTGAATATGTGAACAGAGGATATAGAAAGAAACTTGTTAAAATCTAAGAATATAATAACTATACATAAGAATAGAAGGGACTACATTTCCATAGACCACCAAAAACCAAGCAAAAAAATTGTTTTCTGAGCATTAGTTTAGGGAGAGATTTACTACTAGACATTGATGGAATTCATGAGGCAAACATGGTAAGGAGTAAGATGGCATTACATTTATATCCCTTGAAAATTTATTCTTTTTTTTGTTTC
>NC_022013.1:19114381-19121038 GCF_000317375.1 Microtus ochrogaster
TTGAGTTCTAGTAATATTTCTTTTACATAAGTGGGTGCTTTTATATTAGGGGCGTAGATATTCAAGATTGAGACGTCATCCTGATGAATTGTTCCTGTTATGAGTATAAAGTGTCCATCTCGATCTCTTCTTATTGATTTTAGATTGAAGTCAGTTTTGTTAGAAATTAGTATGGCCACACCTGCTTTTGAAAATTTATTCTTTACTTATTTCAAATCTAGAGAAAAACCAGGCAGGCAGCATGATGCACAGAAACAGCTGAACATTCCCCTCCCTATGCCTAACCTTTTTGTGCCTTTGCAGTTGGTTATTTTAAGAACTCCCCCTATTTGTCAGTCACTAGCCTGAATGCTTCCTATGTGCTTCCACTTAGCCCTCACAACAAGCTCATTGGCAAGAGGAAAAGGTGACTCCTGAGAATTGGGGAATTTCCTCAACGTCACACTGTATGTGCTAGAGCAATGGTTTAACACAAAGACTGTCTGATTTGAACCCCGTGTTTTAACTACACAAATCTTAGCTTGAAAATCTACTTGATGATGGCCTCCACATAATTCTAAACATGATATAGGAAGTTTATTTCGAAATCCATTCCTAGATAGCACTGTTAACATGGGGAGGATGATGTGTAAAAAAAAAAAATCAATGCAGAAAACTTGGATGTTTTTCAAGGCAGCATCTACGTTGTAAAGCTGTGAAAGTAGAGGTATTGTGATTTATACTCTCTCTGACCTCTGGAGCCTGGAAAATGGACAGCCAGAATGGCCTCAGAGTTGAGAATTTTACTTCCGAGCAAGCACTGTGCTGTGGGACTGCCCTTCTCAGTCTCCAAGGACAAAACTTTTCCAAAATGCCATGAGTAAGACTGGTGTCCAGAATTCACCTGTTATTCAGGCAAGAGAGTTCACCAAGGTGCTCAGAAAATTAAGTTGGATTGCCATTGAAGTATTCTTTAGAACAGTCTCTAGGTGCTGTAGGAGGGAGGACCAAGACCCAAATGTAAGGTGTGCTGAGCTGCCTTTCTAGGAAATGTGCATGTCACTATACTTCTGTTTGCTTTTTGCCTGGTAGTCTGTCTTTGTTAGGGGTTCATGCCAGCTGAGAATCTATGATCATTAGAGAAAACATTCTTCTTCTCTCTACAACACAAATAGGACTGTGCAGCATTTGACTTTTGTGCCTGATAGATTTTACTTAGCACATGCTTATCCTAATTGCATATATCAGTGGCTCATTCTTTTTTATTACAGGTAATAATCCATGGTATTGATTTACTGCCATGCATATAGCTGTGGTATGGAGGGTAGACTAGTTCCTGATCTGGAGTTAGTGTGAATATTAAGAAGTATGATTGCTAGGTTATTTAGAAAATGTGTGCTGAGCTTCATGAGAAACAAACAATCCAAATTTCCCAAACTGATTTCCCTGCTTTTCATTCTCAGAGTGTTCTACTTTGTATTCTTATAAAATCCTATAGAGTCAAAATTTTTAATCTGTTGTTTTTCCAGGTGGATATCTAGTGGTACCTCTTATATCTTTAATTTCTGTTTCCCACATGACTGATGATGGTAGACAGCTTTGCTTACTTACCTGTTTTAGGTTTGCTATGTCATGACCAAAAGCTCCTTACAGTTCCACATCAAAGTGGGTCACTGAGGGAAGTCAGGGCAGGAAGTCAAAGGGCAGAATTCTGGAGGCAGGAGCTGACGCAGAGGGCATGAAGGTGTTGTAAGGAAGCCCACTTGTTGGTTCCTGACTGCTTGGCCCTGAAATAATCACATAGAAACTATATTAATTAAATCACTGCTTGGACCATTAGCTCTAGCTTCTTATTGGCTAACTCTTACATATTAATTTAACCCATTTCTATTAATCTGTGTATTACCATGTGGATGTGACTTACCAGCTAAAGTTCTGGTGTCTGGTCTCCAGTGGGGCTACATGGCTTCTCGCTGGCTCTTCCTTCTTCCTCCCAGCATTCAGTTTAGTTTTTTCCATCGATCTCTATTTCCTACACAGGCCCAAGACAGTTTCTTTATTAACCAATGGAATTCACAGCATACAGAGGGGAATCCCACATTACCTCCCCTTTTCTGTTTGAATAAAAAGAAGGCTTTTCTTTAGCATAGTAAAATTGCATATAGCAAAACAGGTATTAAGCAAGAATAACAGCTATAAATTTATAGCTACTTTATTTTTTTTCATAACTAAGGAAAACCAAAACTATAAATTCCTCAACTCCATCAAAGATTCTAGAAGTATATATTACATAAGTAAATAGGAAGTATATTGAAAGCAACTTCCAAAACTCTAGAATTGACAGAGATATCCCACTGTCAATACTCACCTAAAGTTGTTTTGTACCATTGTGGCATCCATATATAGCCTATAGACCCATAGAATCTGGCAGACTTTTCCACGAAGCAGAAAATTCAAAGACATTTCTGCCTATATTGGCAGTTTGTCAATCACTTTCTTCTGTGTCCTGCAGAATATCTTGCAGACTCTTTCATGAAGGAGAAACTCTTGATGATAGTCTCACCTTTAAGCAAGTTCAGCAGTCATTTCTCTGTGGGTCCTGCATATCTAGTTCATCAAGCAGTCCAGGCAAAAACAGTTTCTTGCCCAAATGACTTGCAAACTCCATAAGAAGCCTCTTCAATGCCCACCTTCCTTTTGAAGTAAATGGTGCTGCCAGGAGAAGATGTGTCTTATTGCCAAAAGTCCTCAGTTAAATTCTATATTCTGAAGATCTCCAAAAGATTTGAAGAATGCATATATATATTTGAAATACATCTCTATATATCTAGAAAATCTAACCAACACGACTACAAGCTTAATTATTATAGATGATTATCTATTAACCTATATTTCTTAATTATACATTATATTTTAAAATGAGCTGTATAAACATAATACCTTAATCAAGAACAGAAATATACATTACACAGTAAAACAAAATTGACCTTAAATTTGCATCAATAAACCAAGATCCATACCAATGAAAATTATTCAAGTCTATATCATATCCCCCTTTAAATGTAAAGAAACAATTATAAGCAATATTTGGGAATTTGGGCATAGTTTTTTAGACTACTTCCTGCTGATTGGGGATGCTACTAATCAGGTCTTTTATGGTGTATCCTGTGTGCTAGGTTTATCTCGGTCAGCAGTTGGGCAAAGTAATTTTGGAGGGTGTTCATGGCAACCTTTCAGGGGGTCTTGGTCCATCAAATCATACTAGTCTGGAAGCAATCCACAGGTTCTCATTCTCTGTGGAAACAAAAGAAGAACCTGTTTTTAAAAGCAACATATTCTTAGACCCAAATTCTGAAATCAGGGTACCTTTAAAGTATATATTTTGTTACTTAGCTCCTTCACAGTTAAAAAATTCAAAGAAAACAAATAATATACATAATCCAGACTCTCTGTGAATTTTCCATCTTTATGTATCCAACACTGTGACCCATTTAGAGGTCTTTTTTTAAATCTGGATTTGTCTTTATTGTATAACTGTAATTATTTTCTGACCAGAAGCACTTCTTAAAATGCTAAGTGCTTAAGAATCTAAGCTGCAACATTGCTAGGGTATTTACACTACTTCCTGGTTGTTCTGCACAGTCCAACATAGTGGAAGTCCATTTACTGCTCTTGTAAGCCATGCACATTGCCCCATTTTCAGGCATACAAAGGGTTTATGTGGCCATTAAACAAGTTATAACACTTTGCTTACAAACCCCGTTTAAATGCTCGGCCTCCTTAAAGAGCCAGAGGTCGTGCTGGTAGCATGGCCCAGAAAGCCAGAATTTCAAAATGGCATGGCTTTTTTTCTGCTATCACTGAATCAGGAAGACCTCTCTTACTGGAGCTGTAGCAAGATGCCAGCAAGCAAAGCCCATTTGGAACAAAAATGTTGCTAAACTTTGTTTTTTAGTGTCTAGAATTCTTTCCAAGCCCTCTCAGGTTTTATGTGGATTTTAGTTGGCCATGTGGGTACCAATTTGTTGTAAAGAAGTCTTCTTGTTGGTTCCTGGCTGCTTAGTCAGAAAATAATTGCACAGAAATGGTATTAATTAAATCATTGCTAGGCCCATTAGCTCTAGCTTCTTATTGGCTAACTCTTACATACTAATTTAACCCATTTCTATTAATCTGTGTATTGCCACATGCCTGTGGCTTACCAGCTAAAGTTCTGGCATCTGGTCTCCAGTGGGGCTACAAGGCTTCTTGCGGACTCCACCATCTTCTTCCCAGCATTCAGTTTAGTTTTCCCCACATACCTCTATTCCTTGCACAGACCCAGGACAGTTTCTTTATTAACCAATGGTATTCACACCATACGGAGTGGAATCCCACATCATGGAGGATTGTTGCTTCCTGGTTCACTCTTATGGCTTGCTCAGCCTGCTTTCTTATAGCACCCCAGACCACTAGCCCAGGGATAACCCTCTAACGGAGAGTTGTGCCCTCCCACATAAATTATCGTTCATGAAAGCACCCTGCAGGCTTGCCTACAAGCAGATCTATGGGGCCCATTTTTCAATTGAGAGTTTCTTTCCTAGTGATTCAAGTTTGTGTCTAGTTGACTTAAAATTAACCAGGACAATATCTTCTAGGGTAAAGTTTATTTTCATATCTTTTATTTTTAAAATAGAGTCATTTACTTTCTTATCATTGAGTTTGTAAGTACAGGCCTTCCACAAGACATATTCTGTGCAAAGATATTTTCTCCGAGTACATTACATGAGAAAGGACATATAAGTGTTCACGGATTTAGAATCCCTGGGCATGTAAACCCAGAGCATGCATCATGGGTTTCAGCAACTGCTAAGCAGCAGCCAGAATGGGGAAAAGAGGAAGAAACAACAGAGTTCCACAGTTCCGGCTTCTGCCTACTTTCACTTCCATCTCTGAAATTTCTAGCATTTTAAACATTATTTTCAAATATACATGTATGGGGGTATGTGCACTTGAGTGCAAGTGTCTGGGGAGGCCAAAACAAAGTGTAAAGTGTTAGAATCAACCCCAGCCTGACCCAGGAGCTGGAGTCACAAGCAGTTGTGAGCTATCTGACATGGAGGGTGGGAACTGATCCTCTATGAAGGCAGAGCATTAATAGCTACTGAGCATCTCTCCAGCCTCGATTTCTAGCATTTTATGTCGTCCAGATGTTTTCCTTCCCGTGCTACCTGCTTACCTTAGCTGCTGTTGTTTTAGGCTGCGAAGTGAATATGGAGCTTCTGTTTGTTTCTCTCCGGATGCAAATCAACAGCAGAGTTTCTACATTTCACAGTCCCCATTGTAGGATCACTAGAGCCAAGCAGCAAGGATGGAATTTAGCCCTAATTATGCCTAATTCAAATTTTGGATGCCATGAAGCTGCCTCCTTGAGTTTTGGGGTCTTTGGAGAAAACAAACCAGAGAATGTTGTCATGCAGAAGCTGCTATGGTACCTACTTCGTTTGAGCACTGTCTCCATAGAACTTCAACTAGAAATGCATGGCAAGGTGCTGTGGGGAGTGGGATTGGGTCCGTGATATTTGTAGCCATACATCACAGGTGGATATAGAATGGCACTTATTAAAGCTTTTCACTGCCTTCCTTCTTCCCACATTCATCCCCCTCTCTCTCTCTCTCTCTCTCTCTCTCTCTCTCTCTCTCTCTCTCTCTCTCTCATGGTAGGAACTGAATTCAGGGTCTTGCACCTCCTTCCTTAGTTTCCGCCTCTAGCCTAACTACAGGGCCCTCCCCCTTTCACTCATGACAAGACTTTGGATAATGGCCTCCTTCACTGGCTGCCTGGATAGTGCTTGGAAGAGCATTTTCTAAGGCTCCTTAGAAGGCTCCAGAAGGCCCAAATACTTGTAGCAGCCGACCAGCTGAATGGTGCAATCTAATTTTTGCCATCCCTGTTGGGTCCCTGGGGACTGGTGCTTGTTTGTCATGTGAATTACTAAGAGGGGAACCTTTTTGAGACCTTGACTTCAGAGAGATATAAGGTGAGACAGAGGATGCAAAAGAAGCAAATGTGTGTGTGTATGCATGTGTGTGTGTGTGATGTGTGTGAGTGTGTGTGGTGGGTGGGAGTGAGTGTGGTGCATGTGTGTGAGTGTGTCTGTGTGTAGTGTGTGTGTCTGTGTATTGTGTGGTGTGTGTGAGTGTGTGTGTATATGTGGTATGGGTGCTGTGAGTGTGTCTGTGTGTATGTGGTGTGTGTGTTTATGTGTTGTATGTGTGTGTCTATGTGTGGTGTGTGTGTATGTGGTGTGTGACTGTGTCTGTGTATAGTGTGTGTATGTGTGTGGTGTGTATGCCTGTGTATGTGTGTGTTTTTCTTTGCCAGTCTTGAGCTTAGGAACTGACTGACACAGTGATTCATTCAATCCCAGGAATGAGACAGTCACCTCCCTGTGCACACAGTTGTTCCCTTCCCCATGGTTTTACACAGCTCGGAGTTTGCACAAGTCCTGGTTACTGCTAGATTATCACCCTGGCTTTCAAAGCCACAGAACCTGTAACATAAACATTGACTCTCATAATACCGTTTAAGAGTCTGCAGGGTAGTACTCTAGTGTGTATATATTCCACACTTTCTTCATCCATTCTTTCATTGAAGGATATCTAGGTTGTTTCCAGGTTCTGGCTATTACAAATAAT
>NC_022013.1:19128367-19156390 GCF_000317375.1 Microtus ochrogaster
ACAATGGCAATGGGTTTTTGATCCTACTGCACGCACTGGCTTTGTGGGAGCCTAGGCAGTTTGGATGCTCAACTTGCTAGACCTGGATGGAGGTGGGTGGTCCTTGGACTTCCCACAGGACAGGGAACCCTGATTGCTTTTCGGGCTGGGGGGGACTTAATCGGCGGAGGGGGAGGGAAATGGGAGGCCGTGGCGGGGAAGAGACAGAAATCTTTAATAAATAAATAAATTTAAAAAAATAAAGAGTCTGCAGGGTTAAAGTCACCTCAGTGTTTTCAGATCAATGGGAAGGGACTTTGGACCTGTTCCCGGTGGTTCAACATTTATCTTTTCATTCTCAACCAACTGTCTTGGGTTCACAAAAGTCCACACACACCAATTTTATCCTGTGGCTTTTCAAGCAAGAGTGGAAGGAAATGAGGAGAAGAGACATAAACACTCTGGAAATATCATGACTTGATGCTGTGAGAAACCCATTTGGGAAAGACCGTGCTTTGGGGAGCTGTTGTGTCCCCTGAGGTCTGGCTCATGGTACCACTGTCACCTCCAGTTTAATGTGTGTTTTCATACACAGCACGGTCTTTCCAGTCTCTGACACGCTATCAGCTCCTTCTGGAACAATTTGTACCCGGTAAGAGTTGCACTACTCCCAGTTCCTGGGACCTAGGGGCAGCTGAACCTGATCTGAAGTTAGTGGAGAGCTGGCTTGCGGTTTCCCCATCAGATACTGAAAGATCAGGAGCTTTTAGTTCCTGGTAGTTTTCTGATATTTATAAGAGGCCTTATTTAAAAAAAAAAAAGTCTCCATTAGTCTGTTTATTTTTAGCTATCATATTAAATATCCCAGGAGGAAAATACAAGATCATAGACCCAAAAGGTCGGCTGCTTGCTTCCCAGCTGAGTCGTACTGTTTAGAAGCCTAAAAGTGACTAAGTCCCAAGACATTAATATCCTGGGAAAGAGTGGAGTGCAGTCGTCCCTCTGGGATGCTTTCCTGAGTTTAAAGACATTTTGCACTATACTCGACAAAAGAAAATACACATTAGCCAAATATAGGAAGGCTTCATAGGTGCAGGAATGACTCTCAACAGAACCCATTGATGTTTTTCTGGCTGATCATAAACTGCAGGCTAGACCCAGGCAAGGAACAATGGAAGCTGCTACATTTGGAAGTGGCCAAGAACTAGCACGGAGCCAATCTGGGCTTCTGCAGGCTCAGAGGGGGGGGGTCAAGCTATGTGTGTGTCTACCTTACCGATCTGTGAATAGGGAGGTCAGTGTTAGCAACAGAGGCTACTCTCAGAGCAGATGCTGACTGCCATGATGCAAGCCCTGATGTGATTTTATTTTGAGCCTAAATTAGGTAAAAATTAGCATTAGATATAAATGGTTAAACTTTCTCTAAAGGCCTAGAAGTGTCATTGTTAAAATTCAGTTCACAACAGATAAATGCAATGCCCTGGGCGTGCAGTTCCTCTATGTCTACAGGGCTCTGGCCTGCAGTGCATAGTCCTCCTTCTTAAAACCTGAAAATGCAGAGAAGCCTGAATCCACACATTTCCCAGACCCTATAAAGGGCCCTAGAAGTAAACCAGGCAAGCCCCTAGCAGAAGTGGCCCTTTCCTTCTCTCCTGGAGGTTAACAAGAAGAGGGGTCAGCAGTTTCTCTCCTCTCTACCCCCAAAGAACTCTGGCTGGGATGCAAAACCGAAAGGACTCTGGACTGTGTTGACAAGCAGAGATCTGGGAAATGAGCAGGATACGTATTTGTGAAGCAATTTAACAAAGCTAAATAAGCAGTAAAAAGAGGTGAAAGGGTTTCCAGGGTCACTTGGGTGTCCAGGGTGAAGTCAGAAGGCAATGAAGTAAGAGGGGAGTAGATTTAAAAATTAACCTGTATGTGAATGTACTCTGCTCCGAACAGGAATGAAAGAGCAAACAAAGATCAATTGAGGCCTTCTTCCCTCTGGAGCAAGATGCTGACATTTTAGAAGAGAAATTGATTGGTGGAGAACCCACTCTGCTGGGTAATTAAGCAAGCATGCTGATCAATAGTCAGTATCTGGGATTCCGGAGGCTCGCTGCAAGCTCACACTGGATACGGAAGGCAGAGGGGAATTGCTGCTTGCCTCAGGCAAGGCTGAATCTTTAAGGTCTCCGCATTAAAAGATAAATGTGTGTTCTCCTCAACTCCCTTGCTTTAAAAGCCTCTTTGATTCGGCATAACCAGCGCAAAAGGAAGGGTCTCCACTCTTAAGAATTTTTCTCTTGTTGACAGGTGACAGTTGTAAAGGTGCCAATTTGTGATCACATGGTTCACTTATACAATGCAATTAAGCTGCCTGTTAGGTTCATGTTGCTTTAAAAAAAAAATGTGATCAAGTTACTTATTAGCTACCTTGATCCTGTCTTCCCAAGAGTCAGAGGGCTGGCCAGGGAATCAGCTCCAACAGAGCTGGAGTTATCTGCTTTGCTGTTTGTTATGGTCTTAGAACCCACTGGGTCATGAGCATGCTCTGTGTGTGGCTAAACAGCTGCAGCTGCCCAGAGATAGTCCTAGGCTCCTCAGATTCACGGCCCACTGGCCACCTGCCAGGCCCCTGGGAGAGAGCTGATCTAACTCTCCTCCCTGAGTGGGGCTGTGGCCCTTGCCTTCTTTACTCCCCAGATGTTACAGGGCCAGTGAAAAGTCAGCAAGAGCTTGGCTTCAGAACTCAATGAAGGCTTAATGCATGGAGATGGCCAATGCCCTCTCTGGGTGTTGTTACTGTTTCTTGGTCTTAGATTATTCTTGGTTAAAGCAAAATTGAAGAAAGACTTGGGGCCATCACCTCACACTGCACCTGCATAAAGTTTCTTGGGATTTCCTGCATTCCTGCTAATCCATGAAGCAGAAGCTTCCTGGCTGAGAACAGTTACAAAAGAAGATGTTCTGCAGTGAGGGATCTCAGAAACATAGCTAGCTAAAACACTACAGGAGATGCAATTGGTGGTTATTAAGGAAAGAGGCATTCTAGGCATGAGCGAGTGGTTTGCACCTCAAAGATTCACGCCAGAGCCATTCAAAGAACAGACTGTAGACCAACTGGTTCCCAGAGACTGAGAAATAGGATTGTAATAATTATTTTGTATTTTATATTTTATGATAATTATTTTTGTTATTGAAGGGTTAATGGCTGAAAGTCTCAGGTGAGTTGGGAAGCTCCAGGCAGGAAAGTTAACACACTGAGAACATCTTCAGGCGCTAGGAGCTGGGAAACTTCTTAGAAGGTCACCATATCGATAAAAACATTCTCCTGACATTTTATGACCCCGATACTGCAAGAAATTGTTCTGAAGATGAAAGCCTTCCATCCTCAAAGTTCCCCTTTCTTCCCTGTAAGACCCTCAAGCCCACTGTGCCCGAGCACACAGTGCCCTTCTCTGCACAGAGACTCCAGCCCTTCATTGATCTAATGAAAGTTCTTCTCTCGTTTATTTTCATTTTACCTCTATCCCTTCTGATATAGCAGTTGTTGTTGTTATGATGATTGTTATTGTTATTTGTGTGTGTGTTGTGTACGTTGTATCCTAGATGATGTATTTGCCCCACAGTGCAGCAGAAGTCAGAGGACAACTTTTGGAAGTTGATTCTTTCTTTCCACTGTGGATTCTGGGAATTGAATTCAGGATGTCACGTTTGCAAAACAAGTGCTTTATCCACCGGGCCACCTCACTTGTCTGAGAGAGGACTGTGGTGATGATTTTGTGATTATGTGAATATACTGAATGTCATTCGCTGGAGTACACATTTTTAAAGACTTATAAAAATCAGTATATTTCATATGCTTTTCTTAATAAGAAAACCTTTACAGACATATATGGAAAGATTATCCCCTGCATAATTCATATGAACATACAGGTTACTACTGAGGTTTCTCCTTGCTTTATAACACGTTCCTGAGCAATGCCTCAAAGATAGAGACTTCAAGCAATGAGAAATGCGCCTGTGTCCATCCTGTCCAAGGTTTCCATGTGAAACATCTCCTGCAAGCATCGCATCCCAGGTCCTTCTGTTCTCAGCCTGCTGTGTGTGCTTCTGTCTTCCCCATGCCCGAGCGACACTGCTGAGCACCCGAATGTGGCAAGCTGGGCTCTAACTGCCCTTATCTCTGTGCCCAGTCTCAGGAGAGGTTTTCATCACTCCTTCTCCCGAGGTGTAAGATAATGCAGCTCACCCAGGAGAGTTAACACTTCCTGGGGTACTCAAGACAGTTATGCTTTGCAGAGGAAGAATTAAGACGGAGAAATGGCTGCAGTCCCGCATGGTTCCCACTCTTTCCCCTGGGTTTTATTCTGTGGTCTCTCCTACAAATCAAGTAAGGTTTCACCTCATACTGCCTGTGCTCTTCAGACTGTTAGACATTCCTTCTCTACTCTCTCTATGGGAAACTTCATCAAGTGGTCCCTACTCTTGCCCATCATTTATCCTGCCCAGGATCCTGTGCCAAGAGAAGTTGTTCAGCAGGCACAGGAATGCCTCCAAGGCACCTTCGAAATTTGTCAAGGCCAATTTAGAAGCTGAAGTCTGAGACCAAATGGAAACATTGGGAATGCACTTGAGAAGAACTGAGTTGGCCCAGGCCTGAAGACGACTTGTTACTCATTGGTTACTCATTGGTTGGGTATCTCCAACCAAATGAGATCCATGCATATCTCCATTCAATGGGTATCTCCAACCAAGACCCAAGAGCATTGAATGTTGGCTACTGGACAGGGAAGTCGGTGTTCATTTCAGCCTATAACCTACCCTAGGACAAAAGAACAAAGTAGTTCCTAACCATACACTCAGTCTCTCTTTTTTATAACTGCAAAATCAGACCCAGGAGAAGCCAGAGTCAGGGATGTATGTTCTTAAAAGTCTCCTGCAAGTATTGTAAATGATTGGTCAGAATCAAAATGACCACACAGGAGAAGCCAAAGCCTGGGTTTTATGTCAACTTTCGTTCCCCAACAATTGAGAGCACAGGGTGTCCCGTCTATCTTATTTAATGACTTGTTTTGTGAAGTGACAGGAAGATGCTGAGATGGAAGGCTGAGCCCAGTAAGCTGCAAATGACCATCCAGGGTCCTCTCTCTCACATTCTTAGTAGCCACCAAGTGCTAGCCATGACAGGTGCTGTGCCGCTGTTTTCCTCCCTTCCTCTCTCATACGGGAGACAATAAGCTTAGTTTGAAGGCGTGTGCCACTTGTTTGTTTCTTGGTCCTGGAAGATGGGAATAAGAGACGGGACCCCTTACAGGAAAGATATCCAAGAATGTCAGTGTTCTGGACAGTGAGCTGAAGAGACTGTGGGTTCCCAGGCAGAACTGTCTTGACATTTAAGGAGGAGGTGAAGGTGCGAGTGGCAAAGATGTCACGCTCTTCCTGTGGGGAGTCCTGTCAACACCCACAGCAGCAGAAGGCCTCCTCTTTCATGGACTCCTCCTTCCTCCATCTGCTGCAGCCTGCTTCCCACATGCATTCCTCCTTTGGATCACCTCAGCCTTTCTTACTTCCTTGCCATCTCTCTCGGTTTCTTCCCAAGCAAACCTTGTAGCGGCTTAAATAAACTCAGACAAAAATTATAATAATATATACAGCTTTAACTGGGAAATAGACTTACAGAACCAAAAGTTCCAGCGGAAAACAGGAAAACAGAAGGGCAGGCCGGGAGCACGCCCGTCTTTATAAGTAAAAAATATCCTCGGGGGACCCCGCCCCCTACAAGGAAGGTGATTGGCTGGGTCTCCCCTACATCTCCCCTTTTTGTCTAAATAAGATAGAGCCAAACCAAATATAACCAGATACAATAGGAACAAATAATAAATATACTAAACGTTCTATTTCAAAGAATCTAAATAATGTAGAGAGTAACTACAATTATCTAATCTTCAACTCAGCCAAAGATCTGAGAAGGGAATTAATATTACTTAACAAATGAGAGATATCCAGAATGTGCAACAATAGACAGAGACAACTGACTACCTGGGCAATCACCCAAAGTCTCGTTTACAATGTTGAGTCAACCAACTTTGGCTAAGGCCTAACATAACTGACATACCATTATTAAAGGCAAGGAACTTTTTTAGAACTATCCTACCCTGTCTTGGCAAGATAAGACAATCCTGTTTTATCCATTTATGGATATTCTGTACCTTTGTCAGTAGTTGAGGTATGGGCTTTTCTTAACCCAAAGGCCAGTTCTGCCAAGAAGACAAGCTCCCAGTGGAGTGCCTTTGGTGCTCAACGTTCTCTCGGGAGTAGAGTGGTGTTGCCAGGAATGATTGTGTCTCATAGGCACAGAATTCTAGGTTAGATTAAAGGCCATTTTTCTACAGCTCTTTAAAAAGGCTGAAGATTATACTACCTATATTAAATATAATCTCTATGTATCTAAAAGACCTGATTATCCTAAAAATAAATATGACAAACATATAATTTTTAATACCTATCTAACTTGAAGACTAAGAGAATAAACAACTGTGCAATATATGAAGACAATGATCTTCAACTGTAAACAACGTCATTACATATCAAATGTAAACAATGTTATTATATAAATTATATCAGAGGTAGAAATGTACATTGTAATATGGTAAATGTATCAATACAATATAAACAAAGTTATAAGCATACTCTTATATAAAAATAGAGGTAGGAACACTCACATTCAATATTCAATATAGCAATATACAAGAAACAGTACCAATACAATTTTCTAAAACCAGTAATTCACAAATACCAATCACCCCATCAAACCAGTTAACCCCCCCCCTTTTTTTTTTTTTTGAAAATACAGGAAAACAGAAGGGCAGGCTGGGAGCACGCCCGCAATCTTTATAAGTAAAAAATATCCTCTGAGTTTGAGACCAGCCTGGTCTACAAGAGCTAGTTCCAGGACAGGCTCCAAAACCACAGAGAAACCCTGTCTTGAAAAAAAAAATCCTCGGGGGACCCCACCCCCTGCAAGCAAGGTGATTGGCTGGGTCTCCCCTACAAAACCTTACATCTTTAAGTGCAGGAGGTAAAGTAAAAAGAGACAAACGTGGGGCCAGAAACACTGCATTTGAATGGCAATAGCATGACTTATTGGCCAAGTAAATTCAAGCATGCCATGGGTACAGTTTTGATTGTTCTGTGTTCCTAGTGACTGCCCCATATGTCTGTCTAAACCATTGTGATGACCAGACAAACTACATGGACATATTTTGTGAACTTGCTACCCTTGACATGTTTATTGCTTTCTTTCTTTTCGCCTCACTCTCTCCTTGTTTTGTTTTGGATGTTCATTTTTGCTACATGGTCTTGCTATGTGACTTGCGTTGACCTAGACCTTCTGACTCTCCCCTCCCAAGCTCTGCAGTGCTGGCATTGCAGGTGCACATCCCCCCACTCCACTCCCAAATGGACACTTTAGTGTCCCCTCTAGCTTGCTGCCACACTTAACCAACCTCCAAATCTTGATGGTTCTGATCTCTTCTGGGTCTCTTCCACACAGTTTTGCTTTCTGTAGTCACTGCAACATTGGACTCAAACGCTACTCTTTCCCATTAGCTTACACCAGTGATCATTCTCTCTCACAGAATTCGGTTCCCGGCCTTCCGACAACCTTCATCTATTAGAAGTAAGGTGCATAGTCCAACTTCATCACATTGAAAGTGCAAGTGTCAGGGCTAATTCTGAGATCCTTCCCAGCTAGCAGGAACAAAACTTGAGATTGCCTGCTTTGTCGTACCTCTCGGCCCTTTTTAACTAAAGTAGATGTGACAAGAGTCAGTTGAGGAGTCAGATGACAGAAATCTCCCTGAGCAGATAAACTCCCCAGTGGGAGACCTCAGAGTCATTCCAGTGATGAGTTCTTCATGCCCTGGTCACAGGTCACACAGAGACCAGGCTGCCTGTCCAGTTCCATGGTTGTTCCAATAGACACGACTCATTCCACCAATGCAAACTAAACTTTTACACCCTGGATGCTCATGAAGAAAACTTGAGGTTTTCTTAGAAAACTAGCAAATACTGATTACTAAAATCGTGTGTTAACTATGGAATGTGAAAAGACAAAGCACCCCATGGAGATTAGGCAACTTTTAATATTTAGCTATGTTTAGAGTAAAACAGATTTCAATGCATGTCTTGACATTTAAATAGCATTTCTTTAAGGTAAGTTGTAGATAATCTAGCAATGTTGTCTTAGTCTGCTTAAAGAAAATGCCATACACTAGGTAGCTGGTGACTGACAGACGTTTGCTATTGCAGGTCTGTAGGTTGAAAAGGCCAGCATGAAACCACCAGCAGAGTCCGTGTACTGGTGGCCTGATTCCTAACTCTCTGTCCTCACATGGTGGAAAGGGGAAGAAGCCCTCTGATGCCTCTTTTGCTTTACACACAGGTAAAAAGTTACCTTCCGGCTAAAGTCTTTGGCATATAAATTTGAAGTGGCTACTATATTGGAGGCACATGCAGACTTTCTTTTGTGCTCATCAAAGTTTCTGAGTCTGTCCATACCCCACAAGTGCAGTTCATCTCCTTTTCCTCTGAGCTTGACTGAGCACATCTGTGACAATAGCACATCTGTTTAAATGGTGCACCGCTACCTTATAATTATGTATCTAGCAAATACTGGAACTTCTAATAATAAAAAAATGGTGTGTCATAGAAAGAAGAGGGTTAAATAAAACTCTTCCCTGGCTTCAGGGGCCCTCAGTCTATGGGGGAAAGCAGATACTGAAGCTGGAAATCATACCAGGGTAGATAAGCAAGCAAGTTTCCATAGAAGCAGAAAGGGATGCTTCTGAGAGGAAGGTATCCCATGATGCATCATTCTAAAGGAGTTTTGAACAGTTGATGCGAGTGAACCCTAGGGAACTGGGAGGAGTGGGGCTGTGGAATGAGGAACACACTGGTCACAGAGGAAAACAGCCCATCAGTTTGCTCCAGGAGCTCCTCTAGAGGAGCCTGCACAGAGCCAATGGGATCTGAAACTATGTACATCCTTCATGCTTCCCTAAATACAGCAAGCGATGCTATTAATAGAGCTCCACATTATAGTTGAAACACCCCAGGCTGGAGCCTGAAAATAACCTGCCTAAGGTTGAACTTCTGGAAAGTGGCAGAGCCGGGATTTGAACACTGGTTTCTGACTGGCCAGATGTACGCTATCATCTCTTCAACTATAACCTGTGGGAAGCTACACGTGTCTAAACCTGAAGTAAAAGCCAGAATGGTGTGCGGTGCAGCCCGAGAGAAAGTCAGCCAGAGCAGGGGCGGTGATTCGTTCTCTTAGCTGGAGCTCAGCAACCCAGAGGAGCTGCCTGCACAGCGAAGGCTCAACAGAACCAGGTGACAGAGCTTAGAGAAAGGGAATCTGCAGAGTGGGTGCTGAACCAGCCGCTACCCAGATAGTAGCTCACCCTTCTATTTAAAATGCTTTCTTCTTGCAAATGGGGTTTATAGCCTACCCTCCCCCCAACAGATATTTGGGTATCCTTCATGAGGCACACACTGTTCTGGGCAGTGGAAATTCCACAGGGAATAAAATGGACAAGGCCCCTTTTGTTAGAGAGCTTAAAACAACCTCCTCCGTGGGTGACCTCTCTTACCCTGAACATGCCAAGGGAACAACAGGTAGCCGCGCCATACTGCAGCAGCAGGGCATCTGCCGAGAGGCCGCCACCTCTGTACGGGTCTAGCTTCTTCATGTCCTGCTCAGGCCACCAGAACACCACAGACACCCAGCCAGTGTCACCTCTACCAGCTCCCCAACCTAAGGAATCTAAAGTAGTCACTTATCTGCCATCAAGAACTTTCTCAGGGGACATGCTGTGACTTCTAGAGTCCTGCTATGTCAGCACAGCCACCCAGGGCCCTGTGGGCTTTGGCCTCGAGTTCAGCTGTGGACCAGGTCATGGGAATTTTCCCTCTAAGAAGAATGTTTCTCCACTCACATTCCACCCTGCAGGACTGATTGCAATGCAAAGGAGATCAGGAAAAAAAAACAACACAAAGCACTTGATGAGAAGCCCAGTTTCCAGATCTCAGGGTCTCCCTTACTCTGAGGTCCCACACATGTCTGTTTCGACTGGACATGTGCCATGAATGGTTCTAAGTGAGTGTCAGGGGAAGGAAGCCCCTGGAGCCACGTGTGTTCTCTTTTCCTAGACTTGGAGAGTTAAGGGGAGATGAAGACCATGAACTGTGTTCTCTGTAAGCAGCGGGAACAGAGGTCCTTCACGTGTGCCTTATGGCGTATCAAACATAGCACTGACCTGAAACTCAGGCTTCCTTAAGAAGTCTCTGCCCACAGTACATAGGCAACCAGAAGGCTGAAAGGCCAAGAACACAGCCCCCAAACCAGGGTCTACTGGAATCCCCTCAGGCCTCTGTCTCAGCCTCACTTCAGATCTCCTTAACAGTCTGTTTCCTTGTCCCCAACGTGCCCCTCTACAGGCTGAGAAAGCTGTCCCTGCCAGTTTCCCTCCCGGGGAATCTGAGGCAGCAGAGGGTGTGTGTCTGCAGCCTCAGAAATCTGGACTCTTTTCCATCCTGGGTCATGGCCTGTGGGGCATGACCAAGGACCGATAAGATGAGCCCTGGGCATTTCATGGGACTGAAAATATAGTTCAAAGTTCCTGGACTTGGACTTAGAGTTACTCAGGCTTCCCTCCCCCATCCACTCCCACCCCCACACCACATACATACATACACCACACACACACACACACACACACACACACACACACACACACCATATACATACACACACCACATACACGCACACACACCACACCATACTCACATCCTTCTTCACTCATGACTATGAAATCTGATGTCCACCAGGGCTTAAATCAAGACAAGGCAAACTTTATGTAAAGAGGTGAACATTTTCAGCTGGAAACATTTTAATGTAGCTTTTCAAGCCTACGGGAAGTAGGAAGGGTGGTTCCACACCAGCTGCCTCAGGGAAGGGCCTGTGAGGTGATTGCCCTGGATGAGAGGCCTACCAGCGTCACGAGCCAGCACCCCACCATGGTCATTATTTGAGTAACAGTGGAATTTGCCATTCAGAGTCTTTACTACAGACCAGAAAGACGGTTTGGCAAGTGAAAAAACACTTCCTGTGCAGGCTTGACAGCGAGCGTTCGACCCCTGAGCCCACAGCCGGAGAGAGCCACCTCCCAAAGTTGTCCTTTGACCCCCATGAATCACACTCACGAACAACCCCATCGTTGTCTCTGTCTCTCTCTTACAAATGCACAACAACAATAGTAGTAGTAGTAGTAAAGACTCCTCACTGTACAAAATGGAATGCCTTCTCATTATAACGATCTTGGCAATCTCAGAAAGACACACAACACTAGTCCTGGGGTCTGTGAAGTACTAGATCCGATGACTCGGCTCACCTTGGTGCACACAGCTGCCTCGTTATGGATACCAGCCCAGTCCAGGCTCAGCTCCAAACCCTCTGTTGCTCAAGTCTAGAGCACAATTGGCTTACCTCCTGGCTTAAATTTAGGAGGAAGTTCAAGATCCTAAGATCTTTCTCAGGGCGCCTCCGGCATGGCCTCCCCACTCTGTCTCAAAATCCTCACACCTCTCTCCTATTGGCCCAGCAGCAGCACTACAGGATACGGACCATGTCTTTGAACTGGTCCAGCTACCAGGGGTTGTCTGCCTGCTTTGGAGCCCCCCCTGCACGTAGGAATTTCTCTCCACCTGTTCATCTTTGGGGTTTCCGACTCTTTGCTCTGTAGATTTAGTACTCTACTTCTGTCTGAGTTCATTTTGTCCATCCACAGATACCCCCAAGACAGTAGAGACATCACGCTATGCATAGAACTTGTCAAACCTTAGTCATCCTCCTTTCTCTAGCCATGGTCATTAGGAAAAGAGTCCCGAATAATAATTTTCTAATTGACTGAGCACCACTATTTCCTTTCTATTCCTCACCAGTGTGTACTCTTCCATCCACCCAGGTCCCACCCTATTTTGCAGTGAGGAAGCTGAGACTGGTCCTCAGGGATGTCTGAGTGAGGCGTGGCAGGGGTACAGTCAACATCCTGGCCTGAGCCACCCACCTTGCCTGGTCCTATATCAGTGCTTCTCAAAATTGAGAATTTGTGAGAACTGTCCCCTGAGCGAAGGGAGTGATTATTTCCACCTTCTTAAACAGAAGATCTTCACCAACCCCACAATAGACAAAGCTCTGATTCTCAAAATATATAAAGAACTCAAGAAACTAGATCTTAAAATGCTAATTAACCCAATTAAAAAATGGGGTACTGAACTGAACAGAGAATTCTCAACAGGAGAAGTTCAAATGGCCAAAAGACACTTAAGTCATGCTCAACCTCCTTAGCAATCAGGAAAATGCAAATCAAAACAACTTTGAGATATCATCTTACACCTGTCAGATTGGCTAAAATCAAAAACACCAATGATAGCCTTTGTTGGAGAGGCTGTGGATAAAGGGGTACACTCATTCATTGCTGGTGCAAATGCAAACATGTGCAAACACTTTGGAAAGCAGTGTGGCAGTTTCTTAGGAAATCTGGGATCAACCTACCCCTGGACCCAGCAATATCACTCTTGGGAATATACCCAAGAGATGCTCTATCATACTACAAAATCATTTGTTCAACTATGTTTATAGCAGCATTATTTGTAATAGCCAGAACCTGGAAACAACCTAGATGCCCCTCAATGGAAGAATGAATAAAGAAAGTGTGGAATATATACACATTAGAGTATTACTCAGCGGTAAAAAACAATGACATCTTGAATTTTGCATCCAAATGGATGGAAATAGAAAACACTATCCTGAGTGAGGTAACCCAGACCCAAAAAGATGAATACAGTATGTACTCACTCATAAGTGGATTCTAGCCATAAATAAAAAACATTGAGCCTATAATCTGTGATCCTAGAGAAGCTAAATAAGAAGGTGAACGCAAAGAAAAACATATAGTTATCCTCCTGGATATTGGAAGGAGACAAGATTGCCAGGCAAAAATTGGAAACTTGGGGGTGGTGGTAAGGGGAGATGGGGAGAAAAAAATGAGAAGGGGGGATAGGAAGAGCTTGGGGGAATGGGACGGTTGGGATGGAGGAAGGGTGGATATGGGAGCAGGGAAGTAGATATCTTAATTAAGGGAGCCATTTGAGGGTTGGCAAGAGACTTGATCTAGAGGTGTCCCCAGGTGTCCATGGAGATGTCCCCAGCTAGATCCTTGGGCAGGTGAGGAGAGGGAGCCTGATATGGCCCTATCTTATAGCCATACTGATGAATATCTTGCATATCACCATGGAACCTTCATCTGGTGATGGATGAAGCTAGAGACAGAGACCCACATTGGAGCACTGGACTGAGCTCCCAAGGTCCAAATGAGAAGCAGAAGGAAAGAGAACAAGAGCAAGGAAGTCAGGACCGGAAGGGGTGCGCCCACCCACTGAGACAGTGGGGCTGATCTAATGGGAGCTCACCAAAGCAAGCTGGACTGGGCCTGATGGAGCATATGATCAAACCGGACTCTCTGAACATGGCAGACAAGGAGGGCTGATGAGAAGCCAAGGACAATGGCACTGGATTTTGATTCTATTGCAAGTACTGGCTTTGTGGGAGCCTAGTCTGTTTGGATGCTCACCTTCCTAGACCTGGATGGAGGGGGGAGGACCTTGGACTTCCCACAGGGCAGGGAACCCTGACTGCTCTAAGGACTAGAGAGGGAGGGAGTGGGGGGTGGGGGGAAGGAGGAAGGAAATGGGAGGGGGAAGAGGTGGAAATTTTTAAGTAAAAATAAAAAAAAAAAAAGAAGGGCACTGCCCATGTGCTGAGATCACCACCAAGGCAGCTGGTCACATCGCTCCCAGTCAGGAAGGGACGAGCACCAGGAAGGGAGTCTAAGCTGGAAAGCCTCAAGGCCCACCCCCAGTGACTCACTTCCTCCAGAGAGAGGCCCCATCTCCTAAAGGTCCACAACCTTCCCAAGCAGTGCCACATGCTGGAGACCAGGTGCTCAGATCGGGAGACACTTCACATTCAACCACAGCGGGTCAGGGGCTGATGTTGCTTTACACCAGTTTGTGGGGTCCTGGAGGCAGACACTCTATTTCCCCAACCTGACTTCTGAGGTGTGTGTGTGGGGTGTAGTGTGTGTGTGTGTGTATGTGTAGTGTGTGTGTGGTATATGTAGTGGGAGGTATGTGTGTAGTAAGTGTGTATGTTTGGTGTGTGTATGGTGTATGTGTGGTGTAGGGGGGCGTGTGTGGTAAGTGTGTATGTGTGGTGTGTGTGTTTAGTATATGTGTGGTGTGTGGTATGTGTAGTGTGGGGGGTATGTGTGTGATATGTGTTTGGTGTGTGCGTGTTTGGTATGTGTGTGGTGTGTGTGTATGGTGTGTGTGTGTGTGTGTGTGTGCTGTGTATGGTGTGTGGTATGTGTGATGTGTGTGGTGTGTGTGTTTGGTGTGTATGGTGTGTGTGTGTGGTGTGTATGGTGTGTATGGTGTGTGTGTGTGGTGTGTGTGGTGTGTATGGTGTGTGATAACATAAAAGATAAATTTTTCAGATGCCTTAAAAGTTTAGGAAGTTATATTTCATGAATAAGAAAACTATATGAAAATTTAAATTTTTGGAGTCCAGTCTTATTTTAACCTACTCCTTCACACATTGTTTGTCCTTGTGTCCTGTGAAGACAGCAAAGTAGGAGAGTTGTAACAGAGACCCACCAAGTTTATAGCTTTAGTACTCGTGAAGCTCCCTCGAAACCAGAGACCCACCAAGTTTATAGCTTTAGTACTCGTGAAGCTCCCTCGAAACCAATCGCTACTTGTGACCTGTGCTTTCCTGATTTCTGTGCTAGGATTTTCCTGGCAAGATGCAGTTACTCCCAGGCTTTGCTTTTGTTTTAAACAGCATATTCTGCCTTTTCCCCCTGCATAGCTCCTGGTCTTAGGAAACATTCCGTGGTTATCTGCCAGTGGCAGTGGGATAGCGACTATTCCAGGAATGTTTCTTTTAACTGCACTATGAACCTTTCCCCAGACCGACACTCTGTTCAGATTGTAAAACAAACCTTTACACTTCCACAGAAAGCTCTTGTATGAACCGTACTCAAATAGTTTTTCCTTTGGCAACCAGAATCCTTCAACGAGAGCCCAGAATTGGGAAATCCTTGCTCCTCACTGGGGACAATGGCCTGAGAACACAAGTGTCTCGTCCTGAATAAAAATGTCTAAGCTACATGTTTTCCAGCTAGATCTCTGTTCGTCTACAACAAGCTAAAACAACCTTTAATAGAAAATGTTGTGGGAGACAGAATAAAAAGTGAGTCCTTCCTAGTTCCTCTCCAGGAAAGCCTGTTACCACTACAGTTAGAACGAGGTTTGCTCCCAGCGAGTTCACGTGCTGGAGGTCTGTCTTCGGCGTGGCCATTCTGAGGAGAGGGGGACTTTGGGGAGAGTTTGGTAGAAGGTTAGTGTTCATAGATGGCGATCAGGGGTTTCTCTGGGACTCCAGACCTCCCTCAGGAGAGTCCACAGAGGAGAGAGCAATAGTGATGTCTCTCTTCAGTCTATGGGCTCCGTGATGCAATCCCCCACGGTGGGATGCGCTCAGGAGAGGCTCACCAGAGCCAGTACCATGTTACTCGAACTTTCCACCTCTAAAAGTGTGGGCTGGAACACATAAACCTCTTTTCTTCATACGGTATCCAGTCTTGGATACTTCATTATTGTAACAGAAAATGCACCAATCCACCAGGTAATGTATTTTTCTCATCCAAGAAAACACAAGGTCTACCAGTTCTACCTGGAAATACTAGAGTTTCGTTGGCCTTCTGGGCAGATTATTACATGATCCTTAGCCAGCACAGAGGCACAGCCCTTGCAAACCCCAACCATAAACAGTCATGCCTTCTGTGGAGCAGACTGATTTTTTTTGCCAGAGTAATAACTTTCCAGCATCTGTGTGGAAACCTTATGTTCAGAGAAATGCCAGTTTGGGCACCAGAGAATGGAAGAGGCATCTGGCTTCTCTTGGATTCCTTGGCTCTTCTTCCTGGGGTCGCAGACACTGTGGTCGGGAGGTACAGTGCAAAGGCGTTCCCCAGGGGACGGAAAACAATAGCAGGCTGGAAGCAGTCGGAGCTTGTAGCGGGAGGAAACAGAAGAGCAGCCAAAGCCCTCCCTTTGGATGAGTGACTCACAGCTGACTCTGGCACCAGTGCCAAGGTGTGTGGAAGGGCAGGGGTAGGAAATGTGATCACTGTCTTGGAGTAGGGGACACCAGTGTTTATATAAAGTCTCTGATTGTATGCTCCCTCAGCCAGTGGTTCTTGCCCCTTGTGGAAGTTCTACAGGCTATATTTAAAAGAGCAACCATTTTCCCAGTAGAGGAAGCAAAGAATTACATTATGAGAAAGCAAGGGGTAAAAAGGATAGCTTTGGAATACTTTGTACACATTAGGTCTTCGGGGGTGGAGGCTCACAAAGAATTGGTTTAATGTCTTGGTAATCAGCCATAGAAGAAATAGCTCCAGAGGATGACTTTCCACAGCATAGCTCAGCAGCCAAGTCCTATACAGTAGTTCTGTTTACTTGAGCCCTGTTAACTCACCATTTTCGTTGGCAAACAAAATCCTAAGTCCTGGAATTCACAGAAACTAGAAAGGGAGAGATCAAGACAGCTCAGCTGGTAAATTCCTGCCATGATTCTGCTCCCAGAATCCAGGTAAAAGAACAAAAACCAAAATGACCTGTATGTGGCAGAATGCACTTGTAATCTCGGGCTGCAAAGACTGACCTACACACAGATGAATCTCTGGGGTTCACTGGCCAGCTAACCCACCCTAATTAGTGAACTCCAGCCCAAAGAGAGGCTCTGTCTAGAAAGCGAGATGAACTATTCCAGAGGAATGAAGCACATGCACCCACACGCACACATCTGCAAGTCTGTGAATTTTCATTCCCTCTGATGTGATTTGTCTGTGCTTTCTAGACACTCCAGAGCTGGTACTGCTATGGACCCAGTTTCTAGAGGCAAAAGTAATAATGAATGATCTCTGTGACCTGGAAGTAAGTGCCTACTGGATCAAAAGGACCGTGATTAAATGTCAACCATGATGCCAGACCCTGTCATAAGTAGCACCCAGTATGGCAACTTTTGAGCCAATGAACCGGACAAGGGTCAGTGAGAAGGAGCACCAGATAAAGGTACCTACCATCAAGATTGATGACCTGAGTTTGATCACTGAGAATCAATTCCCTCAAGTTGTCCTTTAAATTACACACACACACACCACACGCTCACACCACACACACTCACACACACACACACTCGCACCACACACATACATACACAGACACACACTCACACATACACACACACACTCACACCACACACATACACACACACACCACACACTCACACCACACACTCACACCACACACACTCACACACACACTCACACCACACACATACATACACTCACACATACACACACACACTCACACACTTGCACCACACACATACACACACACACACACACACTCACAGTCACACTCACACTATATAAATGTAGTTTTAATTTTTTTTAAAAACAAAGAATTGGCCAAGATAAAATTCCCTGTCCAACTAACTGGTTCTATGTAGTGATATGAGCGGCGGGGCACCCGGCCGCCCGTACAGCTAGCTTTACCCAAAATAATTACACGGAAACTGTATTCATTTAAACACTGCTTGGTCCTTTAGCTCTAGCTCTTACTGGCTAATTCTGATATCCCGATCAACCCATCTCTAATAATCTGTGAGCACCGGTCTTACCGGGGAGATTCTATCCTACGTCCATCCTGGGTCGGAGCTTCATCGTGTGTGTCTTCCCGGGAGCGGGGAGCATGGTGTCTCTCTCCAGAGAGCAGAGCTGTCGAGTCTGAGCTCATTTCCTCTTCCTCCCAGCATTCTGTTCTGTTTACTCCTCCCACCTATGTTTTAACCTATGAGGGCCAGCCAAGCAGTTTCTTTATTACTTAACCAATGAAATCAACAGATTGATATACGACACTCCCACATCAGTTCTAGAACAGGAGCCACAAACCAGTCATGGTGGTCAAAGTTCTGTGTGAAGTCAGATTGCTGGACCATCTCTTCCTCGCTCATACACAACGAGAAAGTTGAAAAACAGTAGTGTTTGCTTTATTATGGTCCCTGTGGGAGGGTAAGGAAAGTTTCAGCCTCTCCATTGCTAGTCCAGGCTGACACACCATTTAAAGGAGCAAATCCTTTTGTGGAGTGACCAGCACGAGCTAATCAGGATCGGACCATCATGAATCCTCAGCACTGCTCCTTCAAAGACACAATCCCAAAGATGCCCAGGAATCACACTGAAAATAGAGAATGTACTTCTCCTTTGGGGTAGGTAAAAAGATGCTCTTTTGCCAGATTTACTTAGAACATCTTCAATGAAACAGGAAGTATTAGGAGGAAGAAAAAAAAAATAATTGCAAACAACTACAGAAAGAATGTTAGAAGTTTGCAGGTGTGGAGGGAGGGGAATGAAGCCCAAGCCACTGTCCTTGGGGGCTGTGCCTGCTCCTTGCCGATGGTGGCTTGAAAGCAGGCAGCCATGGGCACACGTAAGCGTGAACTGGCAGTGTACCCTGTACAGCTCTGTGCAGTTGGCACTGCCAGCCCATTTAACCTTCCCAATGACCCGGGAGAGTAAGTGCTTAATAGCCTAATATTACGGATGAGGAATCAGGCGGAGGGAGGCCTGCGCAGGTGCCAAAGCTCAGGGGTGCCTGCGCAGCACAGCCAGTCTGAGCTCCATGCTCTTAACAGCTGTGCTCTTTGCCCAATCTGGCAGTGAACGTCAATGGCAATTCTACACAGAGCACCAAGCCCAGGCCACTGTGCAAATTACTTAAAGGACAGCTTCGGTTTCACCTTCTTAGGTCTGATCCAAAAAAATCCTAGAGACTACTGTCAACACCGGGCAATATGGGAAGCAGCTGTCAGATTAAAACAGAACACAGCCCTTCAACCCTGCACAGTTCTCTCTGTGGAAGGTGTGTGGAGGGGGTGGCAGCTGCAGGCTGGGAGTGGCTTGAATGAGAAATGTCACCATCATCTCCAACACTTGGTTCCTGCTGCTGGTGCGATTTGGGGAAGATTGACTGAGGTGTGTCTTAATGGAGGGAATGTGTCAGGAGAGGCAGGCTCTGAGAGTTTGAAGACTCACGCCATCTGCAGTTCCCTCTCTCTGCTCTGTACTTGCCGGACAATGAGCTCTTATCTTGCTGCTCTTTCTTCTGTAAGTTGCCTTGGTTATGTCTGTGTGTGCATGCGTGTTTACAGGTGTGTGTACATGTGCGTGTGGATACATGTGTATGTGGAGACCAGCGGGTGACATCAAGTGCTGTCCTCAATTGTTCTCCATCCTATTCTTTTGCAGGTCGTTCACTGAACCTGGGGTTCACTGATTGGCTAGACAGCATGCCTGAGTGAGCCTCAGTCCAGCTTGCTCGACCTCCTTCATGCTGGGATTATAGGAAAGTGGCACCACGCCCAACTTTTTATACACATGCTGGGTATTCAAAACTCGTCTCTCCAGCCTCCTTTTTGTGGCATTTTAAACACTGATGGCAAAGTGACTATTAAGACATTGCTTGGGGCCATTGAGTGTCCTGTTTTACATTCCACTTGGATCTGGAGAATACAAGATACACTCCTAAGGTCAGATATTTGGTAACTGATGGTGCTTTTTGCTCACTCTCCTCTCAAGGGGCAAATGTTGATGTGGAATGTAGACTTTTCCTTTGTTGGATGCCACAGACACAGGAGCAGCCACTGAATGACATTTCCTCTGGGTTTGAGTCAGATATGGAGTTTCAGGATGCATCCACGGCACCCCCTCCAGGAGTCTTGACCTGTGTGTGCAAGGGTACCAGTCCTATAGAGGGACTAGCAGGTATGCCCAAAGCAATTCTAATGTGCCAGGCGTGGAATGATCTCATCTTTGCCCATGGTGGCAGATGTAATCAGAGAAGGGGGGGTGGGTTTCCACGCTCCTACCTGAGCTAGGCTAACAGCTCTTTCTCTGCCCTTTTTCCACTTTCCTACACAAGTGACACCTCCTTGCCATAGACAGCCCTCACATGGAGGATATCAAGTGGTTTGCATAGGTAAGAAAGCAGCTGTATGAGAAATGGCTGGTGAGCTCAGGGCCGCAGCCACATGCAGTACAGACCCCTCTGCCCTTCTCTCTGACAGCTCTTGCTTCCCCAGCCTCGTTTCCCTGTTCTCCTCAGAGCCCCTTTGGTCTGGTCACATGCTAATCTGGCCTTGGCACTTTGAGCCATGACACTCTTAGTGCCACAGTCAACATGTGAGTTTCCTGACAGCACAATTCTGCAAAGACCCCATTTCTAGACACAGGTTCTCAAGGGCCACAGGGTGGGGCCTGAACTTCTCTCATGAGATGTAGATGAACTCTCTCATCCACAGCACTTGGATAAGAAAGGAGGGTTTCCCATGTGGTTTCTGACAAGGCTCATGGATGGCCTGTAACCTCCCTGGAGTCAGCTGCCTCTTTTGAAAAGACAAGGTCAAACATTTAAGCATCACTTCTAGGCTGAGAAGTATGCAAATCTACTTTCCTTCTTCTGTTTACTGTCTCCCTCCCTCTCAGTTTTGCTTCTGAGTCTTATAGCTGGCAAGGACTTTGCCCTAGATTTCTGCTGTACCAGCAGAATAAGCTAAGTGCACCCTGTGTGCACAAATCCCTGCAGCTCCTCTGGCCTAGTGAGCATAGCTACCCAGTCAGCCTCATGCTTGCCAGCAGGGGCCTTCCCTGCCCTGCCTGTCTGTTGTTTTTATTTATGTCTCACTCCCCACTCTCTAATCCCTCACCTACACAACCAGACTCCAGTCTTTCTTTACACCTATTGTTCAGCTGCCAGTTGGCATGAGCACTCTGTTTTCTGCCTTTCTCCCTATAAACACCTTTGTTTATACAGAACACACAGTTGGCCTCTTGTCTATAGACAAACTGTCCTGTGCCTGGACTGCAAGCACTGGAAGCCAGCTTTAGACTGAGTCAAGAGGCCCATGGTGCTGTTTTTCAATTTAAAAAAAAAATGGCAATTCCTGGACATTCACTATATTGTAATTATATCCCCTGGTCATCCTCCCTTGCATCCTTCACATTCCTGCTGACTCCCCTTTCCTTTCCAACCAGCCCCCTTTTATGTATTTGTGTGTATGTGGGGGAGGTGAGTCTTGTGCAAGTATCCAGAGCTTCTATGTGTTCGTGACAGCAATGACATACCTCATGCAGAAGGCAGCACTTCCAGCCGTCTGCCCTCCTCTGTGGCATTCCCTGCAACTTGCTGGAGATGACAAAGATGTCCTACAAAGGGTTAGGACTCCACAATTACATATCATACCACCCTGACCAGGCATGTCTCTAGACTAACCATTGCCTGCTGCAAAGAGCAACTTCCCTGACCAAGGCTGAAAACAGCACTAATCCATGGGTGTGGATGTAAATATTTAGAAGACAGTTCGTCCACATGTCCATTTAACAAAATAGATTCTCCACCAAGGCCTATGATCTCGGCAGTCACAGGCTTTCAACCAGGTTTCCCGTGTCAGGCAACTATTCCTTCCTAGGAAGCAGGCCTCAAAGCTGATCATAAAGAAGCTGGCTATCCCCCAAACGGTTGTGACACCATCGTACCAGTGGGCGAGTTTTGTCTGCCAGGTCAGTACCGTGGCTCCCCCAGCTGCCCGCATAGCAGCAGGAGCTCCACTCAACAGGAAGGAAGCTTCCAGATCAGTTTCTGCTTGATTTCCCTGTGTTAGGAATGCAGTCTGTGGTGTCTTCAGTGACAGGGTTTGTTCCATGGTTCTAGTAAGCAGCCAAGAGCAGAGGCAATAGCCTGTGATGTGGTGGGTTTGATGTCACCTTACCACAAATTAGAGTCACCTGAGAACTGTCCTTATTAACGCAGGAAGGTTCACCCTGGTTGTGGTGGTACCTCCAGGTAGGAGCCCAGATTGATTAGAAGGTGGTATTTCAGAAGGAAGTTCATTCCCTTGCCTTTCGCCAGCTTGGCCTCTCTCTTGCCAACAAGTTGATTTACACTGTTGTTACTGCTGCCAATTCCTTCCTTCACTGATAATCGAAACGGCATTTGTGAGTGTTCATCCTGGAACAGGGTTCAGTAGCTCTCCAGGAATTTTCCAGACACACCAGATTGGACCTACTAAGGTACGCAGCCTTGAGGAGTGATAGACAGCCATTCTGGGGCGAACCTCAAGGGCCAAGCACTGGGTTTACAGTATCTGAGGGGGACGGAGGGCTTGGTTCTGTTCCTCTAGGGAACCATAGCCTGTATTATACCTGAAGAACAACACATAGATATCCCATACCTGGCGCTGGAGTTTCAGTTTAAACCCATGGCTTGTGAGAGCATCATAATACACCATGCGGGTAAGGAGGCCCATGATTATATGACGCTGTGATACAATGGAGATCCGATGGAGCTGTCTCTGTTCCGCCCATGCCATTCCTTGGACAACGGTGAGTGGACTCACTGGCACTGGCAAGTACCAAAAATAAAAACAAAGAAGAGCTTAGGACCTGAAAGACAGTCTCTGTCAGCTTCATGTTCAACCCATTACAGCCAAGGTGACAGGCACAATGACTATCACACTATGTCTGGACTCTCCATACATGAAGACAAATAAGAGCTACCTCAGTGCCCTGGCCCTACAGAATGTGTTTTCAGAGTTCCAGGGAGTCTACCCTACAACTGTACAGACACATGCGCCTACACTGGAGGCAGGGCTGGTCAGCAGTCTGAACTGCACATTTTTAGCATCAAGGCGATAGATACTGTGCCCTGAAGCCTGTGAGGATAACAGAGACAGACAGCTGTACCTGTAATACAGACCAGACAGACAAGGGGGTGACTGAGCACCTCCTGACCACTTCCCCAGACATGTGGCCTCTGAGGAGGGACCCTCTGAAGGGGTCTCCCACACAGCAGGGGCTCCCTTCCAGACCCCAGATCAGGCACAAACCCAAACACCTGTTTTCACAGAGATCCTTTATTAAGCAGGGAAGAAAAGTTAAAGTGGCTGCTTTCTGACTCTGGCAGAAAAACAGCAGCAAATGACGTAGTAGGTGTCATTCTTAAGAAGAGAATGGGGAGTCTGTGTTAGACCCGGCTAGGATGCAGTGGTACAGAAGATAGGAGACAAGGGAAGGGGGCAGGGGTATTTGTCCCAGAGGAACAAAGGACTCCTCTGGATAGAGAGGAAGCACCTAGGCAAATGGCAGTTTATAAAGTAAAGGGGGAAACCTGTTAGGATGAGGTGTTTAATTTTAACTGGGCGTGGTAATTAGGTTAACCGAAGGGGACTTTTCTGATCCCTGAACTTAGTCTGGGAAGGAGGAAGTGGCCACATAAGGGAAGAGACCTTGGTGGCTAGTTTTAGGAATGAAATCTAAATATTTTTAGCAAGGCAGAGGGAATGGTGGAGAAGGGCAAGGCCTGCCAGAGCCTTGTGTTCTAGAAAGCTGGTGTCCCTTCCTCACTCCTGTCTTCCAGGCTCATGTCAGCTCCATTCATACTGTCCCTTTGCCATTGCGGCTGAGTGCAGATGGCCTCCCTATATCCACACAGCTAAAGAGAACTGTTCGATTTGAGCTTCATGCCAGCCCGCGATTTTCTGACTTGACCATCTCTTGATAGTTCAAGGGGAAAGGGTGCATGGAGTTTGTCCTGAAGGGCTGATGAGCTGCAGAAAATGGTTTTCAGTCTGTGTTGGGAGAGGTCTGTGGATGCTTTCTGAGAAAATCAAGAAGAGGAAAGAGCCCACGGTCAAGTGGGGGCTTCAGAGCAAATGAACCATTCTCTCCCCGACTTAAAAGGATTGGAAGGAGGGAGGGAGAAAGTCTGCTCATTGAGGGTGCTTGAGGTGGCCTCCCACATGGACCTCCCCACCTCCTCACACTGGTGAGTTCCATGAGGCCCTTTTGCTGAGTCGTGGCTGAAGACACCTAGGAAAGCTCAGCTGTTTTCAATTCAGTGAGCGTTTCTTTCTCTCACCTTCCTCCAAGGAAGCATGGATAAAGTCTTCAGTAAGAGGGACAAGTAACATGGGAGCAGAGGAAGCAATTTCTTCCAAGTCCTAAAAATCTTGAAAAAAATAATACATATTTGTTTTTAATTTCCTTTCCTCAGAGTCCCAGGGTGGCATCTTTTATTACAAAGGTTACTATATGTTGAAATAAGAGCGGCAGGGCTGCGTCCCCCGCACCCGGCCGCCCACATGTCTAGCTTAGCTTATGCCCCGAAATAATTACACGGAAACTGTATTCTTTTAAACACCGCTTGCCCCATTACATCTAGCCTTTTCTCGGCTAACTCTCACACCTGGACTAGCCCATTTCTAATATCCATGTAGCTCACGAGCCGGCTTACCAGGAATGATCTTAACCTGTATCTGCCTGGAATGGGACAATCATGGTGACTCACTGACTCAGCTTCTTTCTCCCAGCCCTCTGTTCTGTTTACTCCACCCACCTAAGGGTTGGCCTATCAAGGGGCCTAAGCAGTTTCTTTATTCCTTAACCAATGAAATCAACAGATTGATATATGACACTCCCACATCAACTATATATGGCACTAAAACTTGAAGACAATGCTGGCTTCACCTTGAGGGGATGGGACTAAGAAAACTTTTCCAAGTCTCATAAATACAGAAACACCCCTGATTAAAGGAAGAGTGAAGGCCAAATTTCTAGCAACAGATGGGCATGTCTTATGTGGTCCAGAATGACACAGTGTGTGTGAGCCATCTTCCCTACCTTGAAGGCTGCTGGACTTCCTGCTTCCTATGACTTGGCTTTGCTGATGGGAGTTAGTGGTGTTGTGATCCCTGGACACTCCCTGCCTGCTCTTCTTGCCCACAGGGCTTTGTAGAATGACGGGATATGATTTCACATGCTACATAATTATCAGAAACTGAAAGAGGCTTTTTGTTATGGTTGTTATTGTTTTCAAGTTTTCCAGGGAGAAAAACTGGTCTAAATGCTATTTCATTGTCTCAACTGAGTAGTAGTAAATGTGTCTTGTTGCCCAGAGTAAGTTAGTTTGTCTCATTAGAGAATTTTTCGCTGGAATTGAAATAAAACTTCTGGGATCCAGCACTTTGCATTTCCTTTTGGGACTGTCCTTTATTATGTGGTCACACTATGAGATTACTGACAGGTGGACTCGTCACTCACTGTGAATAACAGATAGAGGTAGCAAGGGGAAGGTGTTAGCACTTCGCCTGTCCTCGTCCCCAAGGCCCCACTGTGGGAGACCCCTTTGTAAGCTTCCAGATGGGAAGAAATAGGTTGACAGTGTGCAAGCCAAGTTTTAAAAAGCATAACACCTGCTGTGGGCCCCAGGTCATTGACAAATACACATTAAACCAGAATCGCATTACAGCTGTCAGAATAACAATGATTGACAGCTAAGAAATCTCATTATGCATATCCACGGAATTGCAGCAAAGCTTTGATTAATATCTAAATGTTCAGATCTGCAGAAGCAGCGTTTTCATAGCTCTTGAAGAACTGTTGACAGACTCAGGCATCATAACTCCAGAATATGCTGAGCAAGACACTGATGCCACACAAAACCAAGATGGGTCTCGTTTTTTGGTCAGCTCTGTTTTTCCTTCTCTTGGGCAAAGAAAAACCAGACAGACGTTATTCAAACTGTCATTCACATCAAACAATGGCTCGGACTTGCTCATGACCTCTGGAAACATTTCTCAAGTATGTTTATGTACAATTTGAAAGGATAGCAGAGTAGTTTTTTTTTTTCAGTAAGTAAATCAAATGTCATATTTACTGAAAGCAACAAGGGTCATGGCATAAGTCATTTAAAGACAACTCCTCGGTCACAAGGATACTAGCATATAGTTAGTAACCAACTCTTTCCACAGTATCTCAACCTAATATTTAAAGTCATTGGTGACTAATGATGAAAATTAGATTTTTTTTCCGCATTCCCTTTTGGGTAAAGCATATGGTGCTGTTGAATCACAAGGGCCTGGAATACTACTCATCCAGCTGTTATTGCAGATGATGACTGTGTTGGCTGTTGAGCTGGTACCGCCTGCTCCAAACCCATACCTTGCTCTCAGCTTTGCAAGTCTGTAGTTGCCATCTCCCAACTGATTCATTTTTTTCTTTACAGTTAAAATCACCCTTAACTGATATGTGGGTGTTTTATGCTATGAACTCCCATTCCAAATAAAAAGATTTTTGAACTTAGGTATCAAGAATGTTTCATCCCCAAGATATTCCTCCAAATGAGGCACAGTATGGGAATGGGATATTTGATGAAGCCTCTGGCTTGTACCTCCATGGTCATAAGCAGCACTGAGGACTGCCCGGGGAAGACTTGCTCACCATATGAATCACAGGCTACATAGGCAATTCCTAAAACCATTGTTACTCTCCCAATCCAGGTAAAATGATCCGTTTCCCACAACACCCACTGTTCTGTATGAGAAGTCGGCACTGAGAGATATGGAATCTACAGGGTCTAAAGGATTTCCTTGAAGGTCATGCTCACCCAGGCAAAATCACTCCAGTTCCCACCCACATTCAGACCAATTACAGCTATGCCCACTATCCTAGCACAAGACAAGGATGGTAAAGGAGGCTGCATGGAGTGGCCCAGGAGACATGACCTACTAAAGGTGGCATTCTATCTGCAAAATCCCAAAATGCACTTAACATTTTCCACGTTGATTTATTTGCACTGACAATGGACAACTCAAGAATTTCTCTTGGAAATTTAATTTTTGTAGTAAGGAGTGGCAGGCTGCTTCCCACCACCCGGCTCTGGGCTGCCGGCTAGCTGTACCCGAAATAATTACATGGAAACAGTATTCTTTTAAATACTGCCTGGCCCGTTTTCTGTAGCTTCTTATTGTCTAATTCTCACATCTTGGTGAACCCATTTCTAATAATCTGTGTAGCACCACAATGTGGTCGCTTACCGGGAAAGATCTTAACTTGTGTCTATCTTGGAGAGGAGAGCTATAGCGTCTGCCTCACTGCCTTCTACCCAGCATCCTGCTCTGTTTACTCCGCCTACCTAATTTTCAGCCCTATCAAAGGGCCAAGGCAGTCTCTTTATTAATCAATGAAAATAACACATAGACAGATGACCCTCCTACATCAAATTTTCAGAAGAACTATTAATAATAAAGGGGCCAATATCACAAATTCTTTGCAGAAGGTATAAAGGAGTTACATGAACTAGCAGATACCTGATAAACCCCTGGGGATGGCAGACACCAGTTCCCTAGTCCCAACCACTTAGGGCAAAAGATTCAGAACATGGCTGAGAAAAATAGATTTCTAAGTCAAGCCCCTTCCAGGTTGTTCACTAATCATGAACTGTATCCCAAAAAGATCTAGCAAATAATTCAAGCCAAGAAATTCAAATCTATAAATGTCAATGGTCTGGTTCTGTAACGGCGTAAACGAATGCAGACAGATTGTAAATATATATATATAGCTTTAATAGACTTACAGAACCACCATTCCCGCGGAGACCAGGAAAGCAGAAGCAGTGGCTGGGAGCATGCTCGCCAAATATATAAACAAACATTAGCCCGAGGCGAACACGCCCCCTAAGGGGCGTGACTTATCCCTACATCTCCCCTTTTTGTCTAAATAAGACAGAACTAAACCAAATACAACTATATACAATAACAAATAATAAATATAACAAACAAAATTGAGAACAAAAGTTTTGCTAAACATTCTATCTCAAGGAGTCTAAATAATGTAGAGAGTAACTACAATTATATAATCTTCAACTCCGTCAAAGATCTGAGAAGGGAATAAATATTACTTAACAAACGAGATATATCCAAAATGTGCAACAGTTGAGAGAGACAACTGACTACCTGGGCAATCACCCAAA
>NC_022013.1:19160555-19174438 GCF_000317375.1 Microtus ochrogaster
CTGTCCTAGAACTAGCTCTTGTAGACCAGGCTGGTCTCGAACTCACAGAGATCCGCCTGCCTCTGCCTCCTGAGTGCTGGCATTAAAGGCATGCGCCACCACCGCCCGGCTAAGTCACTTTGTATCAGACCAAATCTGCCACTGTGGCGGCTTTTGTTGCAAAACCGCAGATACTTGAGCTTCTGCTAATTCGGGCAGTGGGGTTCCGCTGCAAACTTAGCCAAGGCAGGCAGAATGGGCCTGTGTGGCCGAGTGTGTCTCAGACTCGGCACTTGAGCCCGAGTCACGAACTAAAAACAGCACCCAGGAGGGTGTTGTGTTAGCTAGCGGGCTACCCGCTTGAGTCGGGGGCAAAATAGCCCGACGTTGGACGCCAAAATGTAACGGCATAAACCAATGCAGACAGATTGTAAAAATATATATATATAGCTTTAATAGACTTACAGAACCACCGTTCCCGTGGAGACCAGGAAAGCAGAAGCAGCGGCTGGGAGCAAGCTCGCCAAATGTATAAGCAAACATTAGCCCGAGGCAAACACGCCCCCTAAGGGGCGTGACTTATCCCTACACGGTTCGCATATTTCTGTTTGGTGATCTATTTGATTAAAACCTAGTAACTAAAGTTCACGTAAGGTAAAACTATAGCATGAAGACTTAGACATAATATTGAGCTTCATACTTAAGTCTCTGGGCTCAAATACAGCAATGGATTTCACCCAGCCCTAACTTCCCCATCAGCTAGCACCAACAGTGACGTCCTCTTCCCTATGTTATGTGTGAATGAAATATTTTGTGCTGAAACACTCTACTGCAGGAAACTGTGAGCCTTGGGACCACTGACAACCTAACTCCCACCCCTTTAACATATGGGCAGCACACAACTAGGATTCAGTAAATGGTTATTGACTGAATGACTGCATAAATAAATGATTCCTAGAGCTTACTGAGGTGTCCATTTTATAACGTCGTGCTATTAAAGACTTTACATAACTCTTAAAGGAAACATGACAAGGGAGAAGCAAGCCAGACCCTGGGAAGATATAGATTCTTTAAAGGCTTTGATTGTGTTATAATTCATTTAAATGTGATTTTTTTTCCTGTAGGCTTCAAGGTTTTCCAGAAACTATGTAAGTTAACAAGCTTTGTTTGCTTGGTTATTTGTAGACAAGAGTATACGGGCATATATAGTGGTTTACCCTGCAGCTGAGGGAGTTTGCTGTCTTATTTGCTCCCTGTCCTGGAGTTCTCAGAGATTGGCTGTTTCTGAAAACTGGGGATAAAGAACGACAAGACCTAACTTTAGACTGTTGATAGTTCACTACATGTGTGCTGCAAACCATAGTTTTTGTTTCTCATCTGTTTTCTGGAGAGGAAAAAGAAAAGTGGTTACTCTCCATTGAGACTTGGTAGAGTCTGATGGCAGAAGGAGCTCAGGAAATTCTGTTCCAGGTGCTGGATTCTGAGGGCAAGAGCCTCTGCACACATAAAACACAGGGCATGGAGAACCTCTGACCAAGGCCACTCCATGCTCCTAAGAAGATTATCGTCCTGTCTCCTTCTGATAGAAACAAGCCCCTCAAGAAAATTGTAGGGGAAAGTTCAAACATGCTTGTTCCCAATCTGCCCTGTACCCCCAGGCCTCCTTCCTGCCAATCACAAAGTCATTTTAAACTTACAAATTTTACAGGAACTGTCAGGAAAAAGCTGGAGGCATTACATATAAAATGTCAGGCAAAGACATCAATGAAATCCATGTCTATGTGTTTATTGTTTGTTCTTTTATTTGTATTTGTTTGCTTAGCTTTTAGAGGCAGAATCTTGATATGTGCCCCAGGCTAGCCTTGCATGCGCTGTGTAGCTCAGGCTGACTTAGAACTCAGTCTTCCCAGCTCAGTATTCAGAGTGTTGGGAAGACTAGCTGTGGTAGTGTGAATGTAATTGGTCTCCATTATCTCATAGGTAGTGGCATTATTAGGAGGTGTGCGGGCAGGCTTTGAGGTTTCCTAGTGTCACAAATTACCTTCTGTTGCCTGCAAGACGTAGCACTCTCGCCTCCAGCACATCTGCCTGAGTGTCACCATGTTCCCCATCATGATGATAATGGACTGAACCTCTAAAACTGTAAGTAAACCACCCCAGTTAAATGTTTTCTTTATAACAGTTGCCAAGGTCGTGGTGTCTCTTCACAGCAATAAAAACCCTAAGACAGAAGTTGGTGCCCGGGATTGTGTATGTTGTAATAGGCTGGTCTGTGTGCTTGTTTAGAGGAAGTTGGACTTTGGTGCTTTGGGTTAGGAAAGCAGTGGAATGCTTTAAGCACTGCCCAATGGGTCATACTAGTAGAAGCATGAAAGACAATGGCGCTGAATATGATTTAATGAACTGTGGGGGACTTGCTCAAGAAGTTACAGAGGAGATATTAGCATGTTATATTAGTATGTTGCCTAAAGATCACCCTTGCAATAGTTTGGTGAAGAAAGTGGCTGTTTCTTCCCTTGTTTGAAGAGTCTGCCTGAGGCTAAAGTGAAGAATTAATTCTGCTGGCAAAAGAAATCTCAAAACAGCCTAGTATAGACTCTGTAATGTGGTTTTTAATAAGAACTCTAGTGAAGATTTATGTAGGCTGAGATTGCTTGTTCATTTCCTGGCTGCTCAGACCCAAATAATCACATAAAACTATATTAATTACAATACTGGCCAATATCTTAGGTATCTTTGTAGCTAGCTCTTACAACTGAATTATCCCATTTCTATTAATCTATTAATCTGTGTATTGCCACTAGGCTGTGGTTTACCAGTGCTGGCATGTTACTCCTTCAGCAGCTACAAGGTGTCTCTCTGACCCCACGTACTCTCTATACATCTCTTCTGGACTGGTTATATTCTGCCTAGAAATCCAAAAGGAATTTCTCTAGAGCCAGGTTTCTGCTAACCCAATAATGGCTCCCTCAATCAAGATATCTCTCTCCTTGCTCTCATCTCTGTCCTTCCTCTATCGTGACAATCCCATTCCCTCAAGTTCTCACCTACCCCCTCTCTCCCCTTCTCTTCTCCTCCTACCCTCTCCCATGCTCCCCACCCCTGCCAGTCAATCCTGTCTGTTTCCAATTTCCAGGTAGGTATATATTTTTTTCTTTTCATTTTCCTTATTACTTAGCTTCTCTAGAATCATGAACTATAGGCTTAATGTCCTTTGCTTATAGCTAGTATCCAATTTTCTGAGAAACTGCCTTACTGATTTCCAAAGTGGTTGTACAAGTTTACATTCCCACCAGCAATGGATGAGTGTTCCCCTTACTCCACATCCTCTCCAGCATAAGCTATCATTAGTATTTTTGATCTTAGCCTTTCTGACAGGTGTAAGATTACCACCTCAGAGTTGTTTCAATTTACATTTCCCTGGTTGCTAAGGATGTTGAATATTTCTTTAAGTATCTTGTGGCCATCTGAGGTTCTTCTGTTGAGAATTCTCTTTTTCTGTACCCCATTCTTAATTTGGTTATTTAGAATTTTAATGTCTAATTTCTTAAGTTCTTTATATATTTTGGAGATCAGTCCTCTATTTAATGTAGGGTTGGTGAAGATCTTTTCCCATTCAATAGGCTACCTTTTTGTCTTATTGACAGTGTCCTTTGCTTTACAGAAGCTTCTTAGTTTCAGGAGGTCCCATTTATTTACTGTTGCTCTCAGTGTCTGTGTTACTGGTGTTATATTTAGGAAGTAGTCTCCTGTGCCCATGCATTGAAAATTACTTCCTACTTTCTCTTCTATCAGGTTCAGTGTGGTCAGATTTATATTGAGGTCTTTAATCCATTTGGACTTGAGTCTGGTGCATGGCAATAGATGTGGATCTATTTGCATTCTTTTACATTTTGACATCCAGTTTTGCCAGCACAATTTGCTGAACATATTTTCTTTTTTTCATTGCAAATTTAACTTTTTTGTCAAAAATCAGGTGTTCATAGGTGTGTATGGATTAATATCCAGGCCTTCAATTTGATTTCATTTGTCAACCTCTCTGCTTTTATGCCAATACCAAGCTGTTTTTATTACTGTAGCTCTGCAATAGAGCTTGATGTCAGGTATGAATCAACATACTTTAAATGAAAACAAACATTTATAAACAATCATATTTTGAGTTTGGGCATTGTTCTCTCCAAAATGCTTCCTGATGTTTCTTGGGTCAAATATTTTTAGGGTTCACCTTTTAAGTGGTCTTGTTCCATCAAACCATGTTAGCCTGGAAGGAATCCACAGGTTCTCATCTGTTGTGGAAACAAAAGCATAAGCTCTTTTCCAAAGCAACATATTCTTAGACCCAAATTTTGAAGTGAAGAACCTTTATGTTGGTTTAACTTAAGAGTCCCCAGAATCAAATATCTCTCTTCAGTCAAAAAGTTCAAAGAAACCACAATAATATACACAATCCAGATTCTCTGTGTAAATTTCATCTTTACATGGTTTATTTTTTATCCCCTCAATCTATGACTATCTGTATTCTTTCATATTGCTTCTATTGTCTCTTTAATGGTCTTGTTTTATTTTTTAAAACTATTTCTTTTTATAACTGCCTATGTTCTTTTTCTTCTCTCTCCCAAGTCTGTGTACACTTACCCAATACTGTGCCCCATTCAGAGGTCTTTTTCACCTGAGTCTGTCTTTATTGCATATCTGTAATCTTGTTCTCACCAGGAGTCCTTCTTTTTAAATTGTTAAGCAGGCATGGATAGAACCAACTTGACAGCCCTGTCCATTTGTTGAACCCAGTCCAACACGGCAGGGGCATGTTCACCATGTCTATGAGCCATGCTCATTACCCCAGCTCTAGTGACACAATAGGTCTATGTCACCATTAAGCAATTTGTAACAAACTCCTCACAAACTCCATTTAAATGTTCTGTTACAGGACCTCCCAGAAGACTCTAATACTAACTGCCAGCATGAAGCAAGAAGCCCGATCTTAAAGAAGCCATGCAGTTTTTGCCACTAACACTGAGTCAGGAAGACCTTCTTAAAGGAGCTGTGCCTCTGCTTGCCACCAGCAAACAGAGTCTATCTGAGAAAATGTGGCTGCTAAGAATCTGTGCTTAATTCTGTTTTGTGTGTGTGTGTATGCCTAGAATTCCTACCTAAGCTCTGTCACTTTTTATGTGGATATAGTTGCCGTACGTTGGTATACCATTTGTAAGTGGAGGCGGGTCATTCATTTCTTAGCCACTCAGACCCAAATAATCACACAAAACTATATTAATTAAAATACTGTTCAGCCAATGACTTAGGCATATTTTTAGCTAGCTCTTACATCTTAAATTAACCCATTTTTATTAATCTGGGTTGACACGAGGCTGTGGCTTACTGGTACCAACATGTTACTCCTTTGGCAGCATCTCTCTGACTCTGCCCACTCTCTATACATCTCTTCCAGCCTGGCAATATTCTTCCCTGCTATAGGTCAAAACAGCTTCTTTATTAACCAATGGTAATAAAACATAATCACAGCATGCAGAGGGAAATCCCACAACAGATTTATAATGAAAAGGAGTAAGCTGAGCAGGATAAATTACAAAATAAAAATTTTGAGGAGGACAAAAAGAGCAGCAGGGAGTGGAATAGAGCTAAATTCTGTGCTCACGGAGAAAAATGGGTTAAGAAATGGAATAAATGGAGGGGTGACCTCAGGGAAAGACCTCACCCAGCTATGTTTCCAACTTGTGAAAAGAAATTAAAGAATAGCTTAGATCCAGGTGTAGTGGAGCACACTTTAAATCCAAGTACTGGGGAGATAGAGGCTGGCAGATCTCTGAGTTTGAGGCCAGCCTGGTCTAAAGAGAGAGTTTCAGGACAGCCAAGCTTAGGCAGTGAAGGAAAACAGAAAGCTGGCAAAGATGTAACTGACTGAGGAGCATATCTCAGCCCAGCAAATGGCAGAACTTGGCAGCTTCAGCCACGTGGTTCTGGGTTTAGAGTTAAGGATAGATGTACTAATATTTTGTTTGTA
This sequence comes from Microtus ochrogaster, assembly GCF_000317375.1. Taxonomy (NCBI): domain Eukaryota; kingdom Metazoa; phylum Chordata; class Mammalia; order Rodentia; family Cricetidae; genus Microtus; species Microtus ochrogaster. The sequence continues at coordinate 19,166,554 of NC_022013.1, forward strand.
TTTTAATAAATAAAGCTTGCCTGAATATCAGAGAGTAAAACAGCTGCACTAATCAGCCATACACAGCAGGCGCCTTTAATCCCAATAGCCACATTAGTTTGCCATAGAAACCTGGCGGTACTGATGCATGCCTTTAATTCCAGCACTACAGAGGAACATAAAAGTGGAAAAGACAGGTCTCACCCTCAGTCTTATTCTGAGAATTCCTGGAGCCAAGGTCGCCATTTCAGACTGTGGTAGAGGTAAAAGTGAGTGGCTGGCTGTTTTGCTTTTCTGACCTTCAGGGTGAACCCCATTATCAGTCCCTGGGTTTTTATTAGTCATGCTACAGATAGAATAAAGGAGTTATGGAATAATACCACGGAAGCTAGGCACGTTTCAGGGGTCTCTCTGAATGGAGATCTAGTAGAGGGGCCATTGGGTGAATCTGTGCAATTGGAGCCTGGATTGCCTTGGAAAACTCAAGATGTTAGAGATGCCAGAGTCATGGGATACCTGCTCAGGACAGCTGCTAATGGGGAGTGAAAAACTGGCCCAAGAGAAAGTGTGTTACAGTCAACAAAGCTGAAAGGAATCAGAGATGTGGAGGGTGTTTTGATACCAGACGCAGAGATGCAGAGCTTGGAATTTGTCCAGCTGGTTACTGGTCTTCCTTTGATCTAGTATATCCTCACTATACTCCCTTCTTTATGTTTTGGAATGATCATATATATGTTCTGTGGCTCTATGTTTGTAGTATGTGATCTGCTTTTTTATTTTGATTTTATAAGACACTACAGTAAGATTATATGAATCTTAGAAGAGACTTTGAACTTTGGATTTTAAACATTGTTGCAACTGATATGGGGACTTCCAGAGTTGGACTTATTGCATTTTGCATTATGATATTGTGACAAGATTATGGGGGCCAGGGAGTGGAATGTGGTAGTTTGAACATAATTGGGCTCCATAATCAAAGGGAGTGACACTATTAGGAGGTGTGGCTTTGTTGGAGTGGGTATGCCTCCATAAGATCTAGTTGTAAGGCATTTTTAAAATAATTTTTAATGGGGGATGGCTCAGAACACTGGAATTGCACCATCCCTGAGCTGGTGGTCCTGGATACTGTAAGAAAGCAGGCTAAACAACCCAAAGGGAGCAGGCCAGCAAGCAGCACTGCTCTCTGACCCCTGCCTCAGCTCCTGCCTCCGAGTTTCTGCTGCTTAGGTTCCTGTCCTTCTTTCCTTCGATGGTGAACAGGAATGTGAAAGTGTTAACCAAGTAAACCCTTTACTCCCCATGTTGGTCATGGGGTTTCATCATACCCACAGTAACCCAAACTAAGACAGCATATGATTGTGGTGTATATGTGTGGGGAAATATGAAGGAGATAGGCACATGTATGTGTTCAGGTGTGAAGGCATAAGTCACAAACAATGCCACAGCAGTTTGGAATTATGATTAATAGGGTGGTATTTATTTAAAGGGGAAAAAACTTACAGATCACCATCAGCCCTCTGTACAACCAGGAAGGGAGCCTAGTCACCAGTGGAGCAGGATGTGAAGAGAGAGAGAGAAGGAAGTGGCCACTTTTCTAAAGGGAGAGAGACAACGCCTCAATGGGCTTGTATCTCAGCAGCTATAGGCTGGAGGAGCGGAAGGACCTCCCGCAACACAGGTGTACATACATGTGTGGAGAACAGAAGATGAAATCAGTTCTCATACTCTAGCTATCTCTGCCTCATTCCTTTGAGATAGGGTCTAATCTGATGGTCCACAAAGCCCAGAAATCCTCTTGACTGTGTGCTCAACAGCAGTGTAGGGTGTGTGTGTGTGTGTGTGTGTGTAGTTTGTGTATATGTGTAGTATGTGTTTATATGTAGTGTATGTGTGTGCGTGTGTGTGTGTGTACTGTGTGTGCATACGTCAATGCTCTGCTCTTTATGAGGGTTCTGTGATCTGAACTCAGGCGCTCAGGCTTGTGTGATGAGTGTGCTCACTTCATTGAGCCTATATCTCCAGCTAAGAAAAAATTATTTATGTTCACATATGCTCCATCATCTTTTTACAAAGGCACATTCAGTCACAGACATTTAATTGCTCCTTCACATACTTGAAGGATTACTTCCAGGACCCCGGAGGATACAAACACTTATGAACAATCAAACCTGCTGATGACCAATTTCCTGGCGTTCCCTGGACCCCAACACTTCTTTCAACAATATTAATCAGAGCAGTGAGGAGAATCATTGTGTGTGAGGGTGTGTGTTATGAATCTCAGATCTGTCACTTGCTGGCTGCGAGTATCTCAATTTCATTTAATTATCAGAAAATACGGGTGATTAATAACTGCCTAGGGATCCTGAGAACATTAAGAGTCCAAGAAAGGAATGATCATACTTTGTGACACTCTGACACTTAAGAAAAGGGGGAGAAACCCAATGGACATGTACTGTATTCCAGCAACCCCCTGCTACAGGGCTGCCAGCTGTCGGACTCACTAACACACTTGGAATGAGTGGGAGGATGGGTATCCCAGAAGTGTTCAAAACTTGTGATTGTTAGAGTAGAACACACGACTCCACACTGGTACGACACCACAGTTATCACACAGAGTATATTAGTTTTATCTCTTCAACAATCATAAGAGACAATGCTTGTTGATTATGGCATACTGGGCCCACACAGTAGTGAGTCAAAGGAGCAAAAGACAAATAGGTACAGGGATCCTGCCTCTCCTGCAATATTTCAAACCAAAATTTCACTTACGTAGTCAAAATAAGAGAAAAATATACACAATGGTCCTCTATTGTACCTATGTTCACCAATTAACAAGCAATCCTGCCTCTTTAGAAGAGCTGAGCCAGCACAGCAATGATCAGATCAAACTATCAGGGAATCATCCTCATGTGGAAGGGTAGCCAGGTGGGACACTTGAGAGCTGTATGTCTGTCGGTGGTATGACTGTTCAGTCTTACTGGCTATGTGATTATAGGCAACTCCCTTGGTCTCACCAAGTATTGTTTCCTATCTCTGTAAAATGGAGCCATTAATATATACTTTATAATTAAATAAGGCCCACAGAGTTCCTGATCCACAAATATTTAGTTCTTGTCTAGAACTGGCCATGTAAGCCTATAATCTCAGTACTTGGCTGGAGACAGGAGGATAATGAGTTCAAGGCCAGCTGAGGTGACAGAGAAATTCTATCTCAAAAGACCAAAACAAAAAAGTCTTTCCTCTTTTTGAACTCCCCCTGTACTACCGCAGGTTCATATCACAAATCATCAATGACTAACTTATTCAATTATTATAAGGCTGACAATGTGCATTCTACTTAGGGCCAGGTATAGTATTATGGAATGAATAATTTGTATAGGACTGATCTCACAATATTCTGAACTGTCCTTCTATGACGTAAGAACTTGTGAACAAGGAACATGTCTTATTCATCTTCCCATACACTCCTCCTTCAGGATGTTAAACAGTGTTGGCCAGCTTACAGTACTATTTGTAAAAACATCCATTTCTCTTGAGAGGCTCAGGTGTCCCCTGTATTAGTATGACAGCATCCACACACCTGTGATGAGTCTAGGTATTTATAAGACATTTGTTCAGTGTTTCCCACCACCAATAATTGAACTAACAAATCCTAAGAGGTCAGGGATTTGGGAGCCATAATGCCATTTATTCATTCTTTTCATGTTTTCTTTTCCCATGTTGTATGTTCTGAGAAGAACCGCCAGGTAATATGATAGCTCTACCACCCCGCTACTGGAGGGGCTGTGGACAAGCTATGTCATCTCCTCAAACTAGATGATGACTTTGATATTATCCAAGGTTATTGAATGGAAACAAAGGTACTGTAACTGTTACTCCAGGGATAAATGTGACATTGTATTCAGCTTAAGTATGAGTGGGATACATGGTGACTATAGGTTTTTGAAATGTTTCTTCCAGTCCAGTTTACAAGAGGAATGTTTGCCTATTCTCTCCAGCTTGCCCAGACTTCCAAAATCCCCTGCTGCAGAGAGAGGTTTGTTTTCTGAGGTTGGAGCATTTTGTGTCTGCTATCACTCTGTGCCAACAAATAGACTTTTTGCTTATGAATTTAAAGTAGCCAGTAAAAGTTTACCCCGTGATCTAAAGATTCATTTCCAGGAGTCGACCTAAAGGCTTGAAAGCAGGGACTTCATTACTTGTGCTCTAGTTTTTATATAAGCATTATTCAGAAGAGTGAAAAGCTGAAAGCAGCCCAAATACCCACCAACAGATGAACAGGTAAGCAAAGTGTGGTATATACATATGAAGATGTTCACCCATAAAAGAAATGAAATCTTCATTCATCTTGCAATCAGAGTGAACATTGCAATTATTGTTGAGTATGTCTGTGTGACATTTCCTGAAGAGACATGAACAAATGTCATTCATTCTAGATAGGGCATAAATGGCAAACCAACTATTCTGCTCTAGTTTCGTGAACCAATGAGTTTACTGGGGTAACTGAAAGTTAACCATATCATGAAACCTCTACACTGGAATGAGTGAAGATTTACCAGAGCTGTAATCCTGAAGTTCTGCGCCAATGCTCCACCAAAGAGGCTCCTCTTGCCCCGCAATCGCAATCGCTGACTGTAGGACCCAGCCATGACAAGCTCAATAGAGGCCTGGGTCTCAGTAGTTTTCCCTAAGGCAATACCTCATTGTAAGAAAGACTATAAACTAAGACTACCCAGGCACCACCCAAAAACAGACCATCCAAAGGAAATTCATAATGTCCCAACCATTGCAGATAGCATCACCTGCCAGCACACACCCATTGCTTTTCACCAGGACACCCCTAGACAAATGTCAGTCAATCAGGATTGAACCCATCACCCCACATCTGATAATGTAACTTTTCTGGGTTTTGCCTTTAAATTGTGCCCTCTAGAAGGGTGGGGTACCTCCTCTAGCTACTGGGCTGACAAGGTCCCTGCTAGCTTGTAATCATGCGCAAAATAAACCTTGGTTTTGCATTTCAGTGAGTCGGTCTCCCTAGTGGTCTTTTGTGGTCCCTACTGACTGGGCACAGCACTGACTGTCTAAGTAGTCACACTACAAAAATTAAACAGGTAGAGGCTTAGGAAGGAAAGAACACTCCAGTCAACAGTGACATCAAACTTGTATTGTTCTGAGAGGCGGTGCCTCCCAGACTTGGGCTACAGCTTCCTGAGGATACACAAAAATGCACCAGGGACAATTTGAGAGCAATTTTTGTAGTTGAGAGTAGGGAGTGAGGAAGTCATGGCTTTGCCAGACCCAGAAACTGTTTTTCTGGATAAACTGCTTTTCAGGACTACAGGGACTCTGGGCTTCCAGACTTGTGGTGGGGGGAAGCTGCTGTCTTTCCAGAAATTCCACGGGTGAAAGATTTCCTGGAACCTTGGCCTTGTCTAATTCCTAGTCTAGGGGGGATTTTCCCTTGTGCACAGTTTTGAGCAGAGACCTCCTGGGTCTTCTAGCTTTCTGATTTCCCTGATTTCTGTGTTTCTGAACTTCATAACAAACACCCTTAATTTCTAAAGGAGTATAACTGGGGTACTCTGCATGGGTGGAAAACACTGCTCCAAGAAGCCACGGGACGTTAAACAGAAGTTCCAGGGCCAGGTGTGAGATACCTCCTATGAGAGCAAGAAAGTGCCAGAAGCCCCTCAAAATAATACAAGTTATTGCTGTTGTCCTTGGCTGACCAGCAGAACTAGATACTAAGACCCAATCATGAACGACAGCATCTACGTAGAGAATAAAAAACTAGAACAAACCTGGAACCTTCTTTTCTGGTTAGCTTTCACGGTGTTGGAAGACATTACTCAGGTCTCTAGGGGAGAAAATCATCAATGTCATACCCAATGGTGGACGCTTTGCATGCAGTAGTCCTGATTTGCCAGATAAAATACGCTGACATTAGGACTGGTATAGTAATGACATGAATGTTTTGGGGATAACCAAGTGCTCTTCTGTTTGATTCAAGGCCCACTACATAAAGGGAAGACCGTGTCTGATACTGTGAACTTGGTTAAAAGTCTATGGTTAAGAAAGTCATAGACTTTAGTGGGTTACTCATTGCTGACTTTTACAAATGAACATGTTGTCAAACTAGTTCTAAATATTTATGTTTTTAGTCATAGATTAGTGTTGCTCTCAATTTTGATGACTTAGTTGGGGTTTTTATTGCTGTGATAAAACACCATGCCCTAAAGCAATTTGAAAAGGAAAAGGTTATAGCTTCCAACTCTCCAATCATAGTCCATCATCAAGAGAAGATAGATCAGAAATTTAAGGCAGGACCCTGGGAGCAGAAACTACAGAGGGATACTGTTTAGTGGCTTGCTCCTCATGGCTTGCTCAGCCTACTTTCTTATACGGTCCTGGAACATCTGTCAGGGGTGGCATCATCCACAGACGAACGCTCCCACATCAATCATTAAACAAGACAATATCCCACAGAGTTGCTTACAGGCCAATCTTAAAGAGGCATTTTCTCAATTAAGATTTCCTCTTCCCAGATATCTCTAGCTTTATGTCAAATTGACAAAGTCAACCAGCACAATTAACCCCTGTCACCTTGGTACTCAAAAGATCATTTTTTCATCCTTAACATTTCCTTTTATATTTATTCACAATATCTCCTATAAATACCAATATCACAAAAAGCTAAAACTTATAAAAGTTCCATAGGCTATAAAAATTCAAGCACTTTCTTTAAAACATACAAAGTCTCTTTCAAAGTTCAAAACCTATGTAAAATGCCCGAAGTCTCTCTAAAAACCCAAAATTTCTTGAAAATTCTAAAGTCCATTATCTATTAACTCTTACAAAATTAAAAATAAACTATTCACTTTCTTACTCTGAGAAGGAAAAATCAGGTCATAGTCACACTTAAATGAAATCAGAATCAATATCCAATATTTTAAAACATTCAGTGCCTGACATCTGGGACCCTGTCAGGATCCTCTGGCTCTAAAGTGTCTGGGGGATGCACTTCTTCAACCTTGCCCCTGGAGCACTCAGTTTATCTCATAGGCTCAGGCCAGCTCCATTCTGTGGTTGCTGCTGTTCTTAGCGATCTTTCCATGAAACTGGCATCTCCAAAGGGCCAGGGTCTTTGCTCCAACTGAACCGAACATTCACCAATAGCGTCTCCTGGGCCTTCTTCAGGGATTCCAACCCTTCAACATTGCCTGAAGCCTCAGTCTCTGTGTAGGCCCCCTTCAATCCTGGGGTTCCTATTGCAACTGAGGGTACACTTCCCCTAGTGCTCTCTCATGGGGAGAAGCCTCAGGGACTTTCCCTGACCCTTTTATTCCTCCAAACCAAATACCACCTGCAGAACTCTACACGTTGTCAAATTTTGCTGCCAGCGTAGAGTAGAGCCCTGGTCCCCTCTGAAGCACAACTTCTGTGTGCTGACCCTGAGGAGAAACTTCTCAGCAGATTTCAACTCCGTTGATGCCCATCTCTTCTTAATCACATTTGATCCCTCAGGCCCAGCAGACCACCATCAATTGTACCACAAAACAGAGGTTTCACGCTAGTGTTCTGTTCTCTGTTAATCACAGCCAATTCTTCCGCTCTGATGACACGACTCTTAATTCAAATACCAAGTGACCCCAGCAGGGTCTTTAAAGACTGAAATTCGTTAACTAGACTCTGAAACTCCCTGTGACACTTCACAGGTCAGACCCCCATTATCTGCACTGCTCTCGGCTTCCCTTTCCAGCGCTAGTTGTTAATGCCGGGGATCATATCTGCTCAAAGTGCCGAAGATGAGTGACTGACGGCTGATACTCAGTCCCGAATGGGGCACCTTCACACATGCACAGGACAGAGGGAGAAGGAGGGAGGGAGGGAGGGAGGGAGGGAG
>NC_022013.1:19175631-19178225 GCF_000317375.1 Microtus ochrogaster
GTTCTGACCTGCATACAATCTACACAGTTGCTGGGGAAGGGTAGTCACTGTTCTTCAGTGTTGTAGCTATGGGGAAGCTGCCCATGATCTAATAAATGACCCATATCATGTGCACACAGGAACCCTAATTAAGCTCAGTGGGTTCTTAAAACAACAACAAAGAATGAAAGAGGAGGGGAGAGAAGAGAGAAAGTTGGTGATGATAAATGTTCCCTTCATAGGTTCTAACATGTATAAAATTGTCAAAGAATAAGTAAAATGATATAAAACATAAATAAAAACCAACGTTGTATATAATAATAAATAAATCCATTTCCTCAGCTTCCCGAGCCTAGGAGCCTCTCCCCTCCTTCCTGAAGGGAAGGTTTCAGCTATGTTACAAACAGGAACAGAGATACTGATAATGGCTAAGAAACATTGTAAGCTACAGAAGCATGGAACTGTACACTTTTTAAAAAGCAGAAATGGTGCGTTTCAGGTTACACATATTTTGCCAACAAAATAAGAAGTGGGCATCAGGAACCCTCATGTGCACTCCAGATTCTCTGCTACTGAATTTTCTACTTCAATGAAATTCTGGTTGATTGACCATATAGTTAATTTTCAAATTCAGATAAGAAAAGGGGGAGGCTGGACTAGATTCACCCACCAATTTTAGAAGGAGGGGTAAGATGTGAAGTCATGTGGCTAAGACAGTGATTCTCTGCATCAGAAACCACAGCTGTGCGTGAGCTCTTCAATTTATTCATTTATTGACCGTGAAAAATATAGCTAAATGTCTGAGCTGTGGCTTCTCATCCAGAAAGCTTAATTATATGGTGTGAGGCTGTTTTCCATTGGGGATAGACTGGGGGTGGGAAACAAGACCCGGGAAATCTCCAGACTGAAAAGCTAAGGGAGCCCTGTCCTGCAGATCTGAGCGAGGAAGGGCCATGGGACTTGGCAGGAAACTTAGTGGGTAAGCAGTGTGAAATCCAAGGACTCCAGCTAGTGGGATAGCCTGGGGTTTTGTTGTCTTGCTGTGGTAGGGAGCCAGCTGCAGGGGACTTAACGCTGAATATTTCCCAAGTCCCATTTCAAAACCGAAATGTGTTTGAGCCAATGGCACAACTTCACTCTTCGGTGCCAACTTTTAAAAAGGTAATGTCGGAAGTAAAATGGGCCACGGAAGGAAAGACAAATGGATCCGAAGACTTCTGTCTGGAAGTCACGTAAAATAAAGCCCACCCCCAGGAAAAGCACTTCATGTCTCCAGTAAGCACACCAGGTCAGACACGTCTGCCTCTAGCTGGGTTCTGACGCCCTCATCACCTCTGGAAGTTGTTTTCTTCCTGGCTCACTGTTAGAAGATGTAGCTCTGAAAAGAGGATCTGTCTTCAAGAGTGATGCTAATTGGTCCCCGCAGAAAGCTGGGGGATGCCTGGCTTGATGAATGGCCTAATCCGCGGAGCAGCCTCGGGAACAGTCAGCAGCATCTGTAGTCTTCGTCTTTGCAAACTCAGCTGGGGACTGACTGCCCCTTGTGTGAGGCCATGGAAGCAGCCTGACTCCCAATCGCTTACCTTGGCAGGCTGGAGACTTTCCGAGCGTGCGCTTTCGGTGGCCCATGCTAGACTCTGTTTGTTACAGCCACAGCGTTTCTTGTTTCTACACAAGCATTTGTGGAGGAGGGGTTTCTCACTCCTTCGGCAAACGGCCATTTGCAGTGACTTGCAGTGGCTTGCTGTTGAGTTGAAGGAGCCTCAGGGGAAGCAGAGGCGCGAGGGTCAGGTGTTTAAGGTCATCTGTGGCTATACCTTAAATTCAAGGTCAGTCTGAGATATGAAAAAGTAAGCGAGCCTAGTTTTCATCTGTGACGAAGAGAGCTGTACCTCATGCTCTTCACCAAACACACATATTTGGAGAGAGAGAGAGAGAGAGGGATTCTGTGAAGGGGAGTCGTAAAAAGGAGCCATGTCTACAAACGGAGCCATGTCTTCAAAGAGAGCCATGTCTACAAAGACTGATTTGAATTGCAATGACCCTGGAGAATTTGGTGTGTTATAGACCTGGGAACCTAATTACACTTTCTCTCATCCTATCCTCAGGCCCTATCTCTCAGCATTCTCATATATAGATTTTTAAAAATTGAAATGTACAAACAACAAAATTCCATTGACTATCATGGAAAGGCTGAAAATGCTACCAGATAAACATCTGAGTCTTATAGTTGAGATTCCCCATCCTGCTGTAACTTCCCATTTAATGCTTCTGTGTGTGTGTGTGTGTGTGTGTGTGTGTGTGTGTGTGTGTGTGTGTGTGGCTTTCTGTCTGTCTGTCTGTCTGTCTGAGACAAGGTCTCACTATGTAGCCCTGACTGTCCTGGACCTCACTATGTAAAAAAGACAGGCTTCGAGAGCAGTGAGTGCCTGCCTACCGGGCAGGCCTCAGGGTCCCCTGTAAGGGAGCCCAGGCACCTTCAGCTCCTCCACCAGGCTTCCTGTGCTCTCCTGGACACCGCCCCCCCTTGCTCCGTCCATCCTTTTGTCACCGGATCATTGGGCTACTGGGTGGCCCTGTTTAGTTGCTGAGGAATCCCATCTGGACGGGTGAGT
>NC_022013.1:19186520-19212726 GCF_000317375.1 Microtus ochrogaster
AGTTTCTGCAGTACATCTATCCAGGACCTTCTGGCTTTCATTGTTTCCATGGAGAAGTCAGGTGTAAGTCTGATAGGTTTAACTTCATAAGTGACTTGGCCTTTTTCCTTTGCAGCTCTTAAAATTCTTTCCTCATTCTGTATGCTTTGTGTTTTGATTATTATATGGCGAGGGGATTTTTTTTTTGATCCAGCCTATTCGGTGTTCTGTATGCTTCTTGAACCTTCAAAGGAATATCTTTCTTTAGGTTGGGAAAGTTTTCTTCTATAATTTTATTAAATATATTTTCTGGACCATTGAGCTGCACTTCTTCTCCTTCTTTTACTTCTATTATTCTTAGGTTTGGTCTTTTTATTGTGTCCCATATTTCCTGAATGTTTTGTGATGAGAGTTTGTTGGACTTGCTGTTTTCTTTGATCAGTGTGTTTATTTTCTCTATGTTATCTTCAGAATCTGAGATTCATTCTTCTAACTCTTATATTCTGTTGATTATGCTTATTTCTGTAGACTCTTTTTGTTTACTTAAATTTTCCATGTCCAACCAGCCCTCTGTTTGTATTTTCTTCTTTGCCTCCATTTCAGTTTTCAAGTCTTGAACTGTTTCCATTATCTGTTTGATTGCTTTTCCTTGGTTTTCTAGGGTATCATTCACTGATTTATTCAATTCTTCAAACTTTCTGGTATATTTCTCATCCATTTCTATAAGGGCGTTTTTTACATGCTGTTTAAGGGCGTCAATCAGTTTCATGAAGTCAATCTTTTCTACTTCTTCTTGATTAAGGTGTTCATGTTCTCCCGTTGTGAGGTCGCTGGTTTCTGGTGGCTTCATGTTGCTTTTCAGCATGTTGGGTGAATTCTTGCATTGGCGTCTGCCCATCTCTTCTTCCAAATGCTCCCTTATGGATCTTCTTTTACCCGATCAGGTCTCCTTGCCTACTGATGTACCTTCCCAGTGCTGGCTCTCCCCAATGTTGGCTCTCCTGGCTCCGAGAGATCAGGTCTCTGTGCTGGTTGGGTAGCTCATAAACAAAGCGCCTACCTTGCTTGGTGCAGGCAGGCTATAGAAACAAAGGAACTCCCGCCCGCTTGGGTGCCTGAGGATTCCGACCCAGTGCCCAGACAGGCTCGGCTGGGTGATGTTATGAGTCGAAAGAGTACAGTGGGGCCGAAGTGGGGAGGGTTCTGGATGCAAGCTGGGTGGGATAGGAAGAAAGAGGCAGTATGCAGGGAGTAGAGGCCCTGCAGAGAGCCCAAGAAGGATGGGGGTTGAGGAACTTCTGAGTTCCCTGTCCTGGGCTGGCGCCGCGGGTTCAGAAACTCACCCCAATGTTGGCTCTCCTCAGCACCACTGTTCTTAAAAAACAACGTCTACCTGCCTCAAGTAGTCTCTCACTGCTCACCACGGTTCCTTCTTGCAGTTTCCCTTCATCCTGCTGGAACTGATCCTTCAGCAGGTGTGCAGCATTCAGTCTGACTTCTTTCTGATCCCACCCATTGTGAGTTTCTGCTTTGTTCTTCAAAGTCCGAATCTTGCTTTTTACTCATATATATGTGTGTGGGTATACATATATAATTTATTTTTATTTCATGTGCATTGTGTGTGTGTGTGTGTGTGTGTGTGTGTGTGTGTGTGTGTGTGTGTGTGTTAGATCCCCTCAAACTGTAGTTACAGGCAATTATGAGCTGTTGAACTCCAGTCCTCTGGAAGAACAGCCAGTGCTCTTAACTGGTGAGCCATCTCTCCAGCTCTGTTTCTTTACTCCTACCTTCTACTTTCTTTGGACTTACTCTGCTGATTCTCAGTCCTTTTCAATTCTCAGCTTAGACAATACTAGCCTGACACTGTTAGTGTCCTTATGTAAGAACATAATGCTAAAACCCTTCCCTTCAACTCTCACAGTAATAAGCCCTGGTGTGTTATAATAGCCACAGGAAACCGAAACACCATCTTACTTTTTGCTGTTTTGATCACATTTTCCAAAAGTGTATCATGTTTACTATTTATTGCCACAATATGAGTTTTTATATGTGTGTGTACATGTTCACATGTGTGCATATGTTGTGGAGACCCGTGGCAGTCAGAAATCCACATTGTGGGTTTTTCTCAATACTTTTTTCTTTTTTTTAATTTATTTTTTAAAACATCTTTCCTCATTTTACATACCAATCCCGGTTCCCTCTCCCTCCCATTGCCCCAGCATTCTCCCCAGCCCAACCCACATCGACTTCTCAGAGAGTGTAAGGGAGTTGATCGTCCCCCACTCCACACACACCAGTCCTAGCCCCAATCATCAATTAACCTATTATAACTCAGATCAGCTTCCTTTCCATGGAATCCTTTACTAATAAAATAATTTTGTAGTCTCTTAGATCTGATTTCTTTCTCTCATTGTAATTATTTTGAGGTCTACTTTGTGTTATTGTACATATCAACAATTTCTTCTGTTTATTACTGCATGACGTTCTATTGTGTAAATACGACATGACCTGTTTATGTCTATTTCTTGAACTATATTGGGTTGGATCTAGTGTTTTGGAAATAACAAATAAGATAAGGGCATTATTATTACGTCTTCCTGTAACAAATACATGCGCTCATGTGCACGTATACACACACACACACACACACACACACACACACACACACTCATTTCTTTTCTGGACAAACACAGTAATAAAGTGACTTAGAATAAGTGTTTGTTTAACTCTTTAAGAACCATCTAATTATTTTCTAGAAGGTTTTCCAATTTTATATTCATACAAACAAGTTCATTTGCCTTATGATTTTGGCAACATAATTATCCTAATTTTAAAATCAGTTTAGTGATTCTAATAGAATCGTAGTAAATCACATTTTGAAGTAGTGAAGCTCAAACCCAAGAGGCAAGCAGTATGTGACTGTGCTACAACCCCAGACTACATTTTAATGTTTTATTTCTTTAGTATTTGTTTACTTGTTTTTGAGAAAAGTTTTTCATATAGATATAAACCAGAGAAAGGGAAGACAGAGACAGGCAGGGAGGGAGGGAGGGAGAGAGAGAAGGAGGGAGAGAGGGAGAGAAGGGGGGAATGCACTCATGGTTTGTATTTAGTTTGAATTTTCCTGATAACCAGTTTGGCATACTCTCCAATGGTTTTGGACTGGACTTGATTTGTTTCTTGAGAGCAAAACACTCCACAACTGGTACAACATCAGCTCTGTAGCTAGGCAATGGAAGAACTCTGACTTGGTTGTCTTTGGTTTCCTCTCTTAAAAGTAAACAGCCATAGCAAATTCACAGATTTTTAGTGCTTCCCGTATTTCCTTCACCTCACCTGATCCACCTCCTTTTAGAATTCAAATAGGATGTATTGTAGAGCATCCTAATTGACCTTCCATTAGTTTCCTTCCCACATTTCAGTCTCTTTCTTGCCCTGTCCTGTATTTTAGATAATTACTCTGAACCCTTCTCCTAATTTACAATTCCCTCGTTATCTGTGTTTACTTTTCTGTGAAACTTGCAGTGTTTTTAGTAATGAGAACATATTTAACATTCTGGTAAATTTTAATTTCTCATTCTACATGTATTTTCTTTCCTTAAATGTTTAGCAAACTTATTTTCTGCACCTGACCATTCCACCATCTGAAGATGTTCTGACTTTCTCTCTGGTGTAATTTTGCCACACTCTGTTTCCTTGTTTTGTAATGTTTAGCTGTGTTGTTATGGTGCATAGAACTTTGATGTGGAGACTTTTTCAGGACTGTATACAAGATGGTTTGTTCCTCAAAAAAACTCCAATTCTTTTGTCAAACATCTGGAGCACCACTGGATCCTGGCATACCATAACCCACTTTGAGGTCTTAGGAATCACCAGGATTCTAAATGCTAAAAATAAATACCTAAGTATAGTAGTATCAAAGGGTTCCACAATAGCCCAGAATGGAGTATAACAAAGGTTTATTTATCTGGGGATAAACTCACAGCAAAGATAGCAATCCACAGTCCTCTGAGTGTGCTGGGAACTGGAACCAGCAGAAGAAAAGGGCTTTTTATCTGCACTCATAGTACAAGAGACCATGCCAAAAGCAGACCAATATCTTAAATTTTATTGGCTCCCCTTTTCTGTCTAAATAAAAAGGAAAATTTTTAACTTTAGCATAGTAAAATTACATACAACTAAACATGTACCAAGCAAGAATTACAGTTATGATATTTAGTCTATTAGTATCTGGGAAAATTAAAGGAAATATTCTATTGTCTATATTATCTTTGTGAGTCTAAAGTTTTATATCCAATTTATCTTTTATTATAACTAAGAAAAGCTTTAATTATCTGTCTTCAACTCCATCAAAGACTCCAAAAGGATATAATATTACTTAGGTAAACAGGAAGTGCATCGTAAGCAACTTCCAGAGTTCTAGAAATGACACCTTACTGTCTCTGTCAGTCACCCAAAGTTCTTTCATAACGTTGAGGCATCCATAGGAACTGGCAGATTTTTTCAAGAAGCAGGAAATTTGAAAGACTGTTTTATCTATATTGGCATTTTGTCAGTTATTCTCTTCTGTGTCCTGCAGAATGTCTGGCAGAGTCTTTCATTGAATAGGAAAGCTAAAAGGCTGTCTCACCTTCCTTAGTCAAGTTCAGCAGTCATTTTCCTGTAGTTCTTGCATGTCCAGTTTATACAGCATACCATCAAGCAGTCCAGGCAAGAGCAGTTTCTTGCCCAAATGACTAACCTTGTCACATTGAAGGCAAATTCCATAACAAGTTTCTTCAATGCTCATCAACCTCTCTGAAGTAATTGGTACTGCTAGAAGCAGACATGTCTCACTGCTAAGAAAATTCTAAGTTCTCAAAACTTTTTAAATGTCACACTCTGGATCTTTGAAGTGTTGAAGATCGTCTATCTAACTAAACTATATCTCTGCATATCTAAAAACCCTAAGTGCTACACATTTGACTATTATAAATGACTATCTATTAATCTGAGGTTTTAAATTATACATTACATTTTTAAATGAGCTGCACAAACATAATATTTTAAACAAGAATACAAATATACATATACACAGTGTAACAAAATTGACCTTAAATTTGTGTCAATAAACCAATATCCATACTAATGCAAAGTATTCATCTTTATATCTTCTCCCCCTTATTATATTTTTCTAGAAATTTACCATGACCATTATCATTTATAACCAGCCCTTTTAAATTGAAAGTATACATTAATAAATAATCATTTGGAGAATTTTGGCATAGTTTTCTCCAAACTGCTTCCTGCTGTTTGTTGGGTGAAGTATATTTTAGGGTTTATAGAGATCTTTCAGAGAGTCTTGTTCCATCAAACAGCATTAGCCTGGAAGGAATCCACAGGTTCTCATCTTCTGTGAAAACAAAAGCAGAATCTCTTTTCCAAAGTAACATAACCTTAGACTCAAATTTTGAAGTTAAGATACCTTTAAAATATATATGTTGGTTTAGCTTAGAAGTTCATACAATGAAATGTTTCTGTACTTAGTTCAATCACAGTCAAAAAATTCAAAGCAAACACAACACTATAATAATACAGACTCGTGTATTTTTCATCTTTACATGGTTTATTTTTTACTCTATTACTTTTTAATATTTATTTTTATTGTATTTGTTCCTTTAATCTATGACTGTCTGTCTTTTTATAACTATCTATACTCTTTCTCCTTTCTCTCATAAACCTATATACATTTTGTAAATACACTGTGTCTTGTTTAGAGGTCTTTCATGTTTAAATCTGCCCTATTGTATATCTAAAGTCATTTTTTGACAAGTAGTGCTTTTAAAGTGGTACTTGTTCTGTCTCTTTAAAGACTTTATTTTATTTTTTTAAACTATTTCTTTTTATAACTGGCTATAGTCATTTTCTGTTTTTCTTAAGCCTTGGCTGAAGAAGTTCCCATATCACCTAAGAAGGTGGGATTATCTTTCTGCATACTCAAGAAGGACTGGTTCTCCCTCAGCTCACTTCCAAGATATAAAATCCCTTCATAAATTCTCCTTGCCTTTAGCCCTGTATGGATTTATTACCACCTCCCTGCCAGGACACTCTTTTGAGTTTCTCACTTTCTGTAGGATAACTCTAACTCAGACACTGAATATGTGAGTCATAGGTTTTGCAATTATTTCTAGCTCAAGACTTGGACACCATATTCCCTTTCACTGGGACAGAAAAATGCTACTCAAGGTGAAAGGGTGCATTACTGTTTTATCTTGTTTAGTAAATTAAAGCTTGCATTTAGCTTTTGGTCTCAGTATCACTGCCTTCTGGCTAGCTCACTAATGAAGTAGGAAAAACTCGTTAGTGTTTACTATGGTAATTTGGCATTGACTCCAGCCTTTTTCCAGAAACGGAAAACTTTTTTTCAATACTTACAGGATTCTACTTAGTGTTAACTAATTTTAGAATGCCAACCATGGGTTTAGTAAAATAATGTAAACTCTTTTGTCTTCCAGGGACCCATACACTGTTTGCTTTAAACAGGTACATATGAAGCTTCAAGGGAGATTGGAAAGTCACTCAACTTTCCTGTCTTCAGAAGGAAATGTTTTAAGAAGATATGAGTCTCACTACCCACCTCAGCCAAAATATATCTCCTTGAAGAGGAATTAGTCAAGCATTTTTAATATTGCTAGAATTAATGGAATGACTATCCTAAAAATATCAACACAGGTCCTAATATCTTTACAAGACTTCCCAAGAAACTCATACAGTTTTCTAGGTTCTTGAATTGTAGGGGGTTGGAGTGGGGGGACATTACTTCTCATTTAATCCATGAATTAAGAAATTTAGGGTGTAAAGCCCTTAAATGTACCAGTTCTGAAGCATGTACATTGTCCACTTCACACTGGGAAAAATTTAAGTGTCCTGAAACCCAGGGTACTTCTATGTAGTAGGAGCGGTGGACCGCTTTCCACCTCCCAGCTCCAGGCCACTGGCTAGCTTTACCCAAAATAATTACATGGAAACTGTATTTTTTTAAACATTGCCTGGCCCATTAGTTCCAGCCTCTTATTGGCTAACTCTCACATCTTGATTAACCCATTTCTGTTAATCTGTGTATCACCACGAGGTGGTGGCTTACCAGGAAGATTCTTAACCTGCTTCTATCTCAGAGAGGAGAGGCATGGCATCTGCCTGACTCAGCTTTCTTCCTCCCAGAATTCTGTTCTGTCTTTTCTGCCTACCTATGTTCTGACCTATCAGACCAAGCAGTTTCTTTATTAATTAACCAATGAAAGCAACAGACAGACAGATGACCCTACTCCATCACTTCTGTAGCCCCCATCCCTGGTAGCACTATTCACACAGCCCAACTCTTGTTCTCTGAAATTATCTTTGTAATCTTGTAAAACAAACACCCACAAGACCTTTTGCCACTGCCTAATAAAACATAGAAGAGTATTGTCAATGTATGACTTAATGTTACAGAACCTCAGTTTCTATTTTAGGTCACATCTTTGAGTTGCTGCCCATAATTTTTACGTGCTATTTGTGTATTTTATCGCCCATTGGGAGTGTGTTATGTAACTGCACAGTAGATTTATGCTCAATTTATAGGCCCTCCTATTTTAATTAACTGAAGAGGTTAATAGTTTTGTATATTTGATTTTATAGCACATATTTTACACATCCATTATTTATTAGATTCTGCATTCTATATCAGAGACACAGCCCTCAATTACAGCACTATCATCATGGGAAAAGATAGCTTGCTCTGTGGCAATTGTAAATTGCATAAATCACACTTCATGACAACACTTTCTTGAAATGAATTATGATCTACATATAATTTACAGTGTCAGATTTATATGTAATGGGATTGGAATGTGTGGCATCTGTGTTGCAATTTGAGTAACAGTGATAATCCCAGTAAAATTTCAACAATTTTCCATAGAAAAACTAAAATTCAACTATAACTTTGAAGCAAGGAAGGGATTGGAAATATGGCTACATATTACTAACTAACAAGGAATGCAATGCTCTCATCCACTACTAAACAATCTCTTGAAGGCAGTTGTCTTCTGGGAAGTAATAATACCTTTTCTTGGAAGGTCTAAATTTGTTTTTCTTTTATATAAGAAATTAAAACAATTGAAATGAATTTCTCTTAAAGTACATAAGTTCATTGTAGATTTAGTCTGTGGGAAAACAGAAGTCCTCTCATGGAAAGTGACATAATACAAAAATAGGGAGAGTCATCATTTGCTGGAATCAGGTGTTGACTTGACATTAGATGTTAGGAGAAACTTAAGTCAGATTTTCTGTCTTTTTTTTACAGACACAATGGTATCATGTACATTTTGTTTTTTGAAAAACTGAATCTCGCTCCTCAGTAAAGTCAGGCCTGAACTCAGGGTCCTACTTTGACTTCTGAGTGATAAGATCATAGGCACCTACCACCATGCCCAGCTTTCTGGCGCATTTAATGTAATTAACTCATTGGGCAATCACAGGGACCTGGTGTGGTAAGCCAGGTTGGTTTGGTTAGCAGTACAGTCTTTAACATTCAGTTTCTACAAGAGGAAGTGGTTACAGATTAACTATGTTCCACGAGAAACACTCTAGTTTCAAACAGTGGTCAGCTTACTCTAGTAACCTTGACAATGGGTATCCATCTCAAGAAGACGCATTCTGGATTGCTTAATGGTCAGTTAATCAGATTGTTGCTACTCACTACATTCCTCAGACAAGTTTCAGATGATTTTCTAAATGAAACCCAGTTGACAGCTTCTGTTTTGTTTTTAATAAAGTGGCCATGTCAGTGTGCTTGCCTCTTGAGAGTCCACGCTGCACAATGCCAGAGTATTGAAGAATAAGCTTATAATATGTAAGGGCATCTTCAAACCATGCTTCCCATTCTCTGTGTACATGACAGTAAATAAGAGATGGGCTGTACACATGAATGGAGAATGGGTGGCATTAAAGCCAAGTCAAGTGGAAACAAACTCAGTCACTAGGAAACAATTGCCTGTGAGCATTAAGACAGTTCAGAGTTGTGAGTTCACATCCTCACTCTGCCACTAAATAACTATAGGATATTATACATGATTCCTCATTGTTCTGGACCGACAAAGACTCTTCACCCTCCACCTTTTGGTTACTGCATCAAACTAACCTATTTCCCATGTCTCAAAAAACTGTCCACATTAAAGCTCACCATGTCCCTCCACTGTTTAGATGTGACATGGAGTGACAGAAAAATACTGCAATACGTAGGACCCTGCCCTGGGAATTTTGCAACCTAACCTACAGAACAAAAATTTTCAGCATAAGAAAGCAATGGCTGGGACTAGAGAGATGGCTCTGAGGTTAAGAGCATTAGCTGCTCTTCCAGAGAACCCTGGTTTAATTCTCAGCACCCACATGGTAGTTCACAACCATCTATGACTCCATTTCTAGGGGAACCAGCACTTCACACAGATATACATGCAGGCAAGATACCAATGCCCATTAAAAATAAGAAAGAATCACTTTTAAAAATTATGTGTATATGTATATATATATATATATACACATACACACATATATATATGGAAAAAAGAAAAAACTAAAAGAACTGTAGTGTGCATTGCTGAGAAAAATGAATAACCAGAGAAAAGAGAGTGGTGTAATGTTGGGAGACACAGGGGTAAAAAAATAATGACATCTAGAAAATTAAACACATTGAGTGAGTTAACCCAGACTCAGAAAGATAATTATAATATTTGCTTACTCATAAGTGGCTTTTAAATATAAAGCAAAAAAGCAGCCTACAGTCCACAGCCCCACAGAACCTAGATAACAAAGGGAACCCTAACAGAGGCATACATGGATCTAACTAGGAAAGAGAAAGAGATAAGACCTCCTGAGTAAATTGAGAGCATGGGGGTCATAGGAGAGGGTAGAAAGGAAGAGAGGAGGAAGGGAGGGGAGAAGAAAAAATGCATAGCTGAATTAGAGAGAGAGAGAGAGAGAGAGAGAGAGAGAGAGAGAGAGACAGAGAGAGAGAGAGAGAGAAGTTAGATGATACTTGAGTTGGGCATCTAAAATGGTCAGAATTCATTAAGGGTGGGGCACAGTGATGCTATTCCAAGGGAAAGAGCAGCATGAATGGAATCAGAAAAGCATAAGTGTGTTTTCTGAAGGGAACAGCAACTCCATGCATGAAAGAAAACTGGGAGACCTTGGGGATGAGACTAACTAGAAAGGTGATAGTGTGCCACATCATGGGGACACTGAAAAAGACCCTGAAGTAGTTACACTTGATGCAGATGGCAGGCAAAGAGGAGGAATCACCTAACATGTTTTTATTATCGTGTTTTGTTTATTCTTTGAGAAGTTCATCTATGTATATAATGTATTTTGCTTAAATTCACCCTCAACTCCTCCCAGACCCCACCACCACATCCTCTCCCAACTTCATGTTTCTTTTCTTTGTGCTTTTATATGCCACTGAAGCCACTTAGTGTCACCATTATACACATGGGCATAGGGATATCAACTGGGCATGGCAACCTACTAGGGACCACATCCCTATGGAAAACCAACTCTTCCTGAACACTTGAGCATCTGTCAGCTGTCAATAGCTCCTCAGCTAAGGGTGGGGCCATATGAGCCTCCCCCATGCGTGCTGGAATGTGGGTTACCTTGATCTTACACGGGCCTTGTATAGGCAGCCACAACTGTTATGAGTTCATAAATGCAATAGTCTGTCATGTCCAGAAAACAGTGTTTCTCAGCATTCTTCCCTGACTTCTGGCTCTTATAATCTTTCCAAAATGTTCCCTGAGTCTTGAAGAAAGAGAGTGTGAAATTGATGTCCCATTTATAGCTGAGCACAACTCTTCTCTGCACTTTGCCCAGCTATGGTTTCTGTATTAACTACCATCCACTGAAGAGAACAGCCTCTCAGATGATGACTTAGAGCTGCACTATTCCATGGGTACAAAAATAAGCCTTGAGAGGCCGTTTACAGTCACAAAGAGGAGAAGCCGTTGTGCTCAGTTATACTGAACTTGAGTCTTCTTTGACCTAATAAACATGCTTTGCTGCTAAAAGCCTTTTGCTCCTTGTCTGCCTGCAATCCTGATTCTCCCTTCTGAACTAATTAATT
This sequence comes from Microtus ochrogaster, assembly GCF_000317375.1. Classification (NCBI taxonomy): domain Eukaryota; kingdom Metazoa; phylum Chordata; class Mammalia; order Rodentia; family Cricetidae; genus Microtus; species Microtus ochrogaster. The sequence goes on from NC_022013.1 coordinate 19,197,634, forward strand.
GCTTATGTCCCTTGTCACACCAACACCAGGTCTGTCTCCACCTCCTTGGTGACCCTGTCTCCTCCCCGCTTGCTGCTCTCAGCCCTAATGACAGACTTCTCAACCTCTGTGCATAAGTGACACCAGCTCAATCCAAGGTTTAAGTTTATTCTTACTCTGCACATGTTACTCTTCAGCCTAAGTCAATATTTACAAGACAGATATCACTCTAGAAAAGAGACATTGTGTGACAGGGCAGGATAGTGCAGAAGCTCCTTCAGCCTGTATCCTTGCTGAGGCCATTTTAGGTGTAATTAGAATTTCATCTTTTTGATGTAGAATCTCGTGGAAAGGTATCCATCGCTGTTCTAGGAACCTGAAGTCAAGATGCTCCTTAGCTCCTGTTAAATCGCTTGTTTGCAGAAAACCACCCTCTGCAGCTACTGAGAGAGGTATCAGGATGTGATTTTTGCCTTTAAAAACCCCTTTCCCTAAACACTTGGTGCTATTCCTTAGGTCTTGAACACTGTGTGTAGTCCCAGCCAGCTGGAGTGAAGACTTCAGTTAACTAGACTGTGTCTGAGTGATGTATTTGGAGTACCCATAAACAACTGGCTTCCTGGACATATGACAATATTCATCTCAAATGCTGCTTGTTCAAACTTTAGTTTATTTTGGCTAATCTCCATCAAATGCGCAAACTTTTCATCCACGGTGCCATTTATTGAAATGGCGAAAACACCTTAAATGCCCATATCTAGAAGCTCACACGGCGACTTTCCCTTTGTCCTCTTGCACCTATCCACTTCCCATCAGCTGCAATCTTGCTCCTCGTACCTCTCTGGGTGCATTAGAATATCAGTTGAGCCAGTGTCTCTCAAAAGAAGCTTTATAATGCCCTTTTCCTCTAGGAAACAACTGATAAGCTCAGCAGCATATGAAGAAGAAACGCGTAAGTGGTGGTATGGTTTGTGTACTGGGAAAAAGAGATTTTATATTCAAATGGATTGACATTCATTGGTAATAAAGAAATGTTTAGGGTGATGTAGAAACCCTAATATTAAATATATATTGTTGGAAATCTGCTTTTGAAGCAATTGAATTTTACCTATTGCAAGCACACATTTAATATGGCAAATTAGACGTTACCTCAGAAGCAGCATCTGTTGCTGAGTGATAAGGCACACCATTGTGAAGCCTCCACGTCCTGAGGCAAGGATACAATCAGTTGGGGTTTGCTGTGAGGTTGTTGATGGGGGTAGGTGCCAGTTAGAGGCAGACACAAATGCTATGAGCACTTTGATGATCAAGACTTGTTTCCAGAGGCTGTCAGGGGTTCCAGCAGCCCATTTACCAGAGCCATCTTTTTCATCCTGTTTAGGATGAAGATGGCACAGGATGGGTTCTGCTGTGACTGATACCTTTCCAAGGGGGTTATAGGGTGAACTATACCTTCAACACACACCACACACACACACACACACACACACACACACACACACACACCACACGAATGACCGAGTCTTCACTTCTGTGCAGTATGAATATGGTCTCAGAAAGAAAGCTTTTGCAGGTGTATGCAAATCAAGGTCACACTTGTGTAGAGGCGATCTGAATCCAATGACCACATCAGAGCGAAGCTGGGAGCCGCAACACAGAGGAAAAGGCCATGTGGAAAAGAACAGGAAGAAAGGGATCTGATATCTTTGATCGTAGACAGGGTAACCAATGGATCGCAGAAACTTCCAGAAGCTTAGAGAGAAGCTCTTAAACAGAACTCAGACAAAACTTTTTTAGACTTTTGACTTTCTAAAATGAAACAAGATTTTTTTTATTTTTTTTATTTTTTTATTTTTTTTACTTTTAAGTCACTCGGTCTGTGTTTCTTTCTTACAGAAACACCCAGAAACAAATATAATGGCTCAAATGGGGCAGAGATAGTAGCCAAAAGACAGGCCAGTAAAAACTCCTCACAGACGGAATGGCATCCTAACCAATCTTGTCCATCTCAAGTTCATAGACTGACCTGCTTCTCTGGACCTTCATGCCATCTTTCCCGGATTGTAGAGTGGGCTTTAGGGTGGCCTCTCTGCTCTAGCCTCACACGGAGAGAAAAGAAAGTTCAACTTCATTGAAATAATGCTTAGATCTATTTGCCTGGACTGTCTTAGGCAGCAAGCATCATGTGTGAAGTAGTCTCTTAGTAAGGAGCTAACCTGCCTTTGGTTTATCTGTTGCAGTGGTCCCATATAACCAGTGGCACCGTACACTTCATCCAGGGGCATGAAGACGCCGCAGTCCAGAGAAGTTAGAACAGAACAAGGTCACTAGATCAAAGTTACACGGAAGAATCCATTCCCAGACCGACTAACCCAGTCTTTGTTGTATGTGATAGTTAACACCGATTGCCAAATCAATAAGGTCTGGGATCGTCTAGGAGACAAAGTGGTGGGGGAGTTTGTAAATGGGGTAATTGAGGATCAAATCCAACTGTGAGTGCCACCATCCCATGGCCCGGACCGCTCCAGCATTCATCTCTATCCTTCCTGACCTCAGACGCAGCGCAGCGTAACCCGCTGCCTCGTATTCCTGCTGCCATGCCTTCCCTGCCATGGGGGCTGGACTCTCAAACCATGGGTCAAACAAACCCTTCCTTCTTTAGCTGCTTTTGTCTGGGGTTTTGTCACAGCAGCAAGAAGTGTTACTAATGTCCTACAATGCACTGGGGAGCCACAGTTCAGGGCTCGAAGAGCCGAACAGAACCCCTAAAACAAATCACCTATCTTCAGAGTCCTTGGAACCTCGGGATAAAGGTCACCCCTATCCACCCCCTCTGAAGACAAGGGTTCATTGTGTACTATGCTGGCCTCTAATTTGGTTTGTAGCTTAATATTGCCTTGACTTTCTCATCCTCTTGCCTATACCTCCCGAGTGCTGAGACTACAGATGTTTGCCACCACACCTGGTTTATGTGGTCCTGGTGATCAAAGTCTCGACTTTGTGCATGCTAAGCCCCAAGTTTCTGAATTCTAACTCACCATAGAGATACCGAGTCTGGGGTTTGCCTTTAGCTCTGATGAGAATCAAATTTGTGCATCTGAAACACTGCTTACCACATTTCTTTTGCCCCCAAAACACTGCTTAATCCTGCTTCGGCCTCCATCAGCTAGAGCTCGTGAGCCCTCAGCCACTGGAGAGTAGCGTTACTGGTGTGATCCAAGGCTGTGGTTTATTTGCCTGCCAAACAATATGCTATTATAAACTTTCCCAAGAGTATATGAGAGTTAATATTTACAAAGTGCTCCAAGAGACACTGATATAAGATGTTAAAACAGCATTGATAGAGCACATTCTGCAGGCCCACATCTTGTTCAGGCTTGATGGATATGCATCTCTCGTGCACAGTAGGTGGACTCTGCTTCAGATAAATTGAGCTCATTAATTAGACTCCTGCCTGCAGTGTATTGTGAAGGATGCTCCATTATTGCTGTAATCAGGACCCTGAGCCAACATTTAGACTATCTCACTGCAAACTTACAGGGGAAGGGGTTTGTCTTCTTAAAGCCACTCTGCTCAGAGATGCTAAATTCGAGTCCTTTATCTTGTATAGACAGGCAACCAAGTTGCTAATCAGATGAGGAGATCCATTGATTTCCACGGTGCTTCGAGATGACTCCTCTGCAAGCACAATAGATCGATGCATTGCCCAACAGTGCTTCCTCTTTCCAGCCCTGAGCACCATCCACACCCACGACGCCTCCTTGAACCACATAGTCTACAACCAATAGATTTTTTTTCTGAAAAAATAAACAAGGTCAAAGCGAAACAGAAACAAATTCCAGCTTCTTTACCCCTTTGCTGGCAAGAAGCTACTGTACTGGCCAGGGACCCGCAGTACTTCAAGGCAATTCTCAAGTCAGATGAAGGGAACATCAGTAAATCCCAAATTCAGATGTCCAGGCCTGGCTTCGTTTAGTTTGAACTGGGTAAGAGGCATCATCAGTCTCTCTGTCTCTCTCTTTCTCTCCCCTTTCTCATCTCCCCCTCTTCTTCTTTCCTATTTCTCCTTTTACAGCAATAGTAGACAATGGGTTTCTTTACAGAAAAATTAAGAAGGAAAGCACACCTTAATACCATAAAGGTTTTTTTTATAGAAACCTTGAGGAATATAAATGTTCAGGTCATCCTAAGAATTCAGTTTTAATGCAACCATTTGACAAATCCCATAAATTTGGACTCCAACAGCCCTTGCAAAAATAATTTCTGATTAAACCACAGTTCAACATTTACATTTTCCCCCATACCTTTCCTTACTATAGCAGCGCATGTGAGCACACGGTTGGCACTTAGCCCCCGACAGCCCTCTGTGCTCACCACCGCCATGGAGAACTGCGCCTTCAGACTGCATAATGAATGGTCTTATCAGTTATTACAGGTCTTGGCGGGCTCACTTCCTCGCTAGATTAAAGGGAATATAAATAGAGATAATATAAGCAGTGTCCATCTAGAGCTCTTTTGCAACAGCTGATTTTCTTGACTTAGGGAAAATTATTATATTACTTCTAAAACGAAGCTATTTGAATATTTTCCAGGATTAGTAATCAGGCAGGGAGTATAAGTAAGAATGAAGGCAGCAATCCATTTTACAAAGGATAGAAAAACTGAAAAATCAATTTACCATACCTTAAAAGGGCCTACAATTTAACGGAGTCATTACGGTCGAGAACTCATTACTCAGAGTTATTGAGAACCTAGCATGTGGCTCTAGGTGCTGGAAGAGAAGCACTGGAGCTGGGGGAAGCTACCATTCAAACAGCCATTAGAATTGAGAACCTTCCACTTCTTACCCCACTGCTTATCACTGCTAACACAGTGATGAACACTTCACTAATTTTGGAAATGTGAAATATAAAATCGAAATATTTATGTTATTAAGGACCCTCATCATCCAAATACTAAGATTAAAAGTACAATACCTGGAGGGTCAGGACCCAGACTATGAAGGCCCAGAGACCAGGGATAGAACCAAACACAACTGGAGTAAAATGTCAGGGTAATGATCCCTAATGAAATTCTGCTGTACTCGTACATTGGTGCCTAGCCCAGTTGTCATCAGAGAGGCTTTGTCCAGCAGCTGATGGAAACAGATGTGGAGGCCCACAGCCAAACATCAAGCAACTCAGAGAATCCTGCTGAAGAGAGGGAGGAAGGATTGTAGGAGCTGGAGGGGTCAAGAACATCACAAGAAAACCCACAGAATCAACGAAGCTGGGTTCTTAGGTGCTCACAGAGACGGAGCCGACAACCCGGGAGCCAGCATGGGACTGACCTAGGCCCTCTGCAAGAATGTGACAGGCAGGTAGCCTGGTCTTCTTATGGGACTCCTGAGAGTGAGCAGCCTCTGACCTCTGTACTGGCTTTGGGGATTCTAGTCCTCATACTGGATTGCCTTCCCCAGCCTTAACACAAGGACTGGTGCTTAGTCTTACTATACTTGATATGCCGTGTTTTGTCAGTGTCCATGGGAGGCCTACCCTTTTCTAAATAGAAACTGAGAAGGAATGAATGGGGATGCAGGGAAGAGGTCATGTGGGGAGGGGCTGGGAGGAGAGGAGGGAGGGGAAACTGTAGTCAGGATGTTAAAAAATTAAAAAAGAAAACCTGAGGAGCTGCAAACATGGCTCAGTAGTTCAGAGGTTTAGTTCCCAGCACCCATACATCAGCTCACAACTGTCTCCAGCTGCAGTTCCAAGAGACCTTCTTCTGGCCTCTGTGGGCACCGGGCACAATATGGTACAATAAATGCATGGAGAAAAACACTCATGCACATGAAATTAAACCTTTCTTTAAAAAAATGAATAAATAAAACCTTCCAAAAAATCACTATGACACCTGTGGTAATTAATACTTGATTAATTAAATATTGATCAATTAATTGTGAAACTTTGACATTAGATAAATTTTGATATTGGTTGGTGAGCTACAAGAGGTAAAATATTAAAGTGTACATAATCAGGTAAGTCAATAAAATGAAATGGAATTCCTCTCAAACGTTACCAGCTTATGAAAGGTGTGTTGGATCTGTTTAAGTTGCAAAACAGCCCGTTTGCTTTAGATACCCAATAGGTAGAAATGGGATCTTAGTTAGGGGAGGACACTGGTGCAGACCAGTTAGTTTCTGCTCCCTTAAATTAAATGGCTTAAAAAAAAAAATCAGCATTTCATTTACTTCCTTTTACAAGTCTTTCCATCTCTGGAGATTTCCTTCAGGTATGGTCTAGGCAATCCCTGGTAGATGGCCTCCTTCCCATGACTAATTCTCAGCACATGAATTGGCCAGCATCTTCCACTGCCATGGAGCCTGTCTGCTCTGACTGGCCTCCCATGTTTCAAAGGCCAGCCTGAGTTGTCGTCAGGGTTCCAAGAAGGAGAAAGAGACTATGAAGCCCACTGCCGACGATTTTCCAAGTCTCACACTGAGTTTGCTTGTCTGCTGTGGTTCATGGGATCGAACCTGGAGCCCCACACATGTGAGGCAATCACCCTACCACCAAGTTACATCCCCAAGCCGGCCATCTCATTGGCGAAAGTCATTTGTAAGGCTAAGAGGGTCCCTTTTGAAGGGAACTACAGAGGGGCAGAGAGAATCCCAAACAGTCTACACCAGGACCCCTTTTGTTAGAGTACAGAGAAGGGAATTTGGGGTTAGTCTTAAGCATGTGTTTGCTTCCAAAAGAAAAGGAATTAGAAAGTGTTATCGTCCTTTAAGACAGAAGGATTGCTTTGGAGAGCATCACCTAGCAACAGGCAGGTAACACCTGCCCCCTCAGCAGGCAGACCTCCTGCTTGTGTTATTGAACTCTCATGCATACAGCAATTCTACTGAGAAGCTATCACTTTAAAGGGATCAAACCATACAAGCCAAACAAAATCAGATTTGAGAGTGTTGCTCTTCAAACAGTACCTAATGAGATTTTCACTGGGTGAAGCGATCCGGGCCTTTCAGGTCACAATTTAAAGAGCTTTGTTCCATCGGCATTCACAGGATCTCACAAAGAGCCTGCAGTAAAACTGCCGTTTGACTCCTGTCTGGGCATCAAAGATAAACGGTAAAGCAGAAACAGAGTGGAAGATGTAAGAGAATAAAGAACTGCCTGCAGCTTCGCCAGGGTGACTTATTCCTTATTTTGCCTTCCCTCCTCCTGGACTCTTCCCCGACCAGTCTTTCACAACTGCGGTTCACTCTTCTTTGGGAATGTCCCTTCATTTCCTGTGCTTTCAACTTGCTGCCTCTGCCCTTCCCAGGGCTCCTCCTTCTTCCTGAGCAGACTGCCCTATCCAGTCTGCCCTTCACACAGCAGGCCAGCTGCTTTCTGAGGAGACAGCCCCTTGCCTCACTCTGCCCCGCTCAGTAGGTACAATCATCATGGCTGCCTGATTCAACCAAGTTCCACCTCCGCTGACCAGCACCTCAGACTTAGGATCTGACCTAAGTTTTGGGTTTTGGTTTTGTTGTTTGTTTGTTTGTTTTTTTTAATAAGTTTATTCTCATTTTTCTACCCATCAATTCTAGCCAAACAAATTCTCTGGCCTCTCCAAACACACTGTAAACTCGGTTGATTTTATTGGAGGCTTTTCAAAGGCACCATCCTGAACACTACCAGTTACCTAAGTGAAGTCCGAGTGCTACCTCCTCCAACAATACCTGTTTTGTTTCTTCCCTCAGGAGAAGCAGACGAGCTCTCAGTGACACAGTAGATACAAGTGACAAGGAAAGAATGAAAACAAACGCTCACAGCACAGTTTTGGAGAGAATTGGAGTTGGGACTCAGGTCTGTGCCTTCCTTGCTGTGTTACCTCGGATAAGTCACTTAGCCTTGCTCAGTCCAAGCTTATGTTTGCTTGGGGAAAATAAGATGCACATTGGTCTGTGGACTACAAACCTGCTACATAGTTAATAGTTACAATTAATGTTTTTTTTAAAATCATATTTGACTTATATTTATTTTGTATATTTCCCAGCACCTTTTCCTGTTGCAAATCTTTTGAGGACAGAACTTCTATCTCTCCCCAAGGCATCTTCCAACTACTCATATGCAAAACACTTGAAAATATTAAAGTTTTATTTACTTTTATTCAATGCATATACATGTTTTGATTGCACGTATGTACATGAACCCTGTGTGTGTGTGGTACCTGCAGAGTCAGAAAAGAGTTTTGGATCCTTTGGAACAAGACCATGAGTCAAACCTGGGTCTTCTGGGAAAACAGAGGAAAACCACCAAGCCATCTCTCAACCTCCCAAAGACACTTTATATGGAAAAAAAAAGGCTTTTATTAAAAATTAAACTCCCCTAAACATTCCCTGGGCAGTCCAGCTAAAATGGTTCCCATGCCTCTTTTCCAGGCCTCATTTCTTAAGATACTTAATTATAATCTGTAATAGTCATACATACATGTTGCTTTGTGATGTGTGTTTGTTTGTTGACCCACTAAATATACATTCAAGAAAACAGGGAGTCTTCTGCACATTTCAATTATTGTGAACTTTCAGCACTTAGACAACACTTTAAACATAATGGATGGTGGGCAGCTGTTGACGAGTGGGTGCATGGATCATGGCTGGATGGATGAATGGAAGGATGGGTGATGGATAATTGCATGACCAGATGAATGAAGACATCTCTTTTCCACCCTTGAATTTTATCTCAGTTTTAGTCCATTTGGGATACTGTGAAAAAATAATAAAGACTAGATACTTTATAAATAATAATAAGTATGTTTAAAGGTTCCTCAAACTGAAGCCCAAGATGAAGGCATGGGCATTATCAGGGTCTGGTGAGCCCCACACTCTGCTTTCAGAATGACACTTTATTGCTGCAACCTCACATGGCAGAAGGTCAGAGAGCCAAAGGGACAGATGAGACTTGCTTTATAATGATAATAATTCCTCCTAATCATGTCTTAAAGGCTCTCTGTTTTAGTACTATCACAATGGCAGTTACGTTTCAATACAGGACTTTGGAGAATACATTCAGACCATTTTACTCTCTAGAGAAAATGACATCACTGACTGTTCTTCAAAGCGAGCTTTACAGAGGACAAGTGAAATACCAGAAACTGTGCTGTGCTGGCAGATGAAGCTGAGAACGTGACCAGAAATCTGCAGTTGCTGTGTCTGCTGCTAACCAGATCCCTTTCTCCCTCCTTTTCTCCTTTTCTTCCTCCCTCCCCCCTTTCCTCCCTCCCTTCCCCTTCCTCCTTCCCTCCCTTTTTCCCTCCCTTCCTGCTGTTCCTTTGCTTGCTTGCTTGCTTGCTTGCTTGCTTGCTTGCTTGCTTGCTTGCTTCAGCCTTGCCTTCGGGGCAGATAAGCTCATGAGAGCTCTGAGCTTCCCTGCAGCTTGTTGTGAACCAGAACAGAGGAAGATCATCTTCTTTCTTGATCAGTACTTTTAATGGTCAGTCTAAGAAACAGCTTGCACTGGCCTGTCAGCTAAGAGGTTCAGCATGGCTGTCCTGGATCATGGGATATTTCACAGAGAGAGCTGACTGAGACCCAGTCACCTATACCTGCCAACAGCTTTGCAAGAGTGAGAAATCAACATGGTACCCAGGCTGCTCAGTACTACTCTACAGCCTAGTCAGACTGAGTAGCACAAACTGCATTTTGGTGGCTATTATGAAAAAGCAGGAGGAAGACAGGGGAGGTTTGGCATTTCCAAATGAATCTTATCAATGCAAAACAACCTGCTTACCTGAAATGGCAAGCCGGTCACTGTGAGTACTCATTAGTCTATTTGCGATGATCGTGACATGACCTCCCATCTCCATTGACTTCTTTCATGATAAGGGAATCTATCATCCTTTACTGAAATAGACAATTTTTTCTGATACGGTATGGTAAATTTACAAAACAATTTACCCTGCAAATGACAACCATACAAAGTCACATTGTGATTCCAATTCATATGTCTTCCCATGAACATAGAACTGGGCAAACCAAGGACTGCCTATTATTTGACCTTTCCAGAAAGTATTGTAGTTTTTTTACTTGTTCTTTGAGACTGTCTTCTAGAAAGTTTATTGCTGTTATTATTGATATTATTATTATAATTTTTTTATGATTCAAGTCCTGATGATTTATTTGTTACTCTTGAGGGATTATTTTTAAAATGTCTTCCCCACCTTGGGGCCAGTGTCAGGAAGCAGGCCACTAAGAGCTATGACCGCCTCCTTTAAGCAAAAGAGTGAGTTTCCACAAGTCCACCACACTCCACCTTCTAAACAGAGGAAGGAGAAGGAGCAGAGTCTAAGGCCATCACTGGCTGCATAAGGCTGGGTGGGAGGAAGGAAAGGCAAAGTCGACTTACATCCAGCCTAGGGGATCCAAATGTCCACAGACACCCCTGAGTGTGACTAGATACAGGACAGTTTCCCAGCCAACTTCCCGTTGCTATGGCAACCACTATGAAGAAAAGCAACCTGAAGACGGATGGGTTGATCTTAGCTTAAACTTTCAGGTCCTCACTAAGAGGACCAAGGGCAGGAGCTCAGGGCAAGAACTGAAGCAGAGACCATGGGGTAACACTACTTACTAAACTGCCTAACTGCCCACAGTTTGCCAAGCCTGCTTTTTATACCACCCAGGACCACCTTTCCGGAGGTGGTACTTGCCAATTGGGTTGGGTCCTCCTACATCAGTGGTTAATCAAGAAAATGCCCTACGAACAATCCTAATTTGAGATTCTTTGTTTCTAGGGGACTCTACTTTATGTCAGGTGGACAAAACCTAAGTGGCACAATTGATCTTTACTCAACCTGACACAGAAATACGTAGCTATTAAGCCATAATGTTTCCTTCATTGTGTCGCCCCAGGGTTCCATGTTAATAACACAATTTAAAACAACTATAAATTAAAATGCTTCACAGTCTTTAAAAAATTCAGTCACACAAAATTCAAGGTCTCTTTAAAATATTCAACATCTCTTTCAAAGTCCCAAGTCCTTCAAAGCCCCAAGTGGCCTTCTGTAAAATAAAAATAAGTTAAATATTTTCTTACTCTCAGAGGGAAAAACTGGAGCACAGTTATAAGAAAGTCAAAGCAAAATCAATACTCAGCTATGTCAATTTCTCCCGTAGCCCAGTGTCTGGCATCTAGGATACACATACAATCTTCTGGGCTCCAAAGGATTTGGAGAACTTCACTCCCCTGGCTTTGCCATAAGTAGCACACACAGCATGTCTTACAGCCTTGGGTCAGCTTCACTCCACAGTAGCCACTGCCCTTGTTAGCAATCCATGGTCCCGGCATCTCCAATAAGCTGGACATGCCCACGGTCTTCACCCACGGCCTCTCCTAACCTCTCTTCAGGGAAACTTCAGTCCTGCCACACAGTGCTAAGCCTCATCTGCTCTCTGTGACCCCTTCATGCCTCATGGAAAACACACTGCCAAGCCTGGATGCCAGCTTGATGTGCAATCTTGGCTCCTGCAAGGACCACAGCTTCCGTGTGCTGACCCTAAGGCAATACTTTCCAGCAGGTTATTAGCTCACTGATAATTTTCCAGGTCCAGCTAAACAGTGTCCACTGTCCCCATAAAGCAAACCCTCCATGAACAGCCCTGATAAAGCCTTTTCTCTGGAATATCACAAACCAGGCTTCTGCCATCCACCTTCTTTGTGCACATTCCCATCTCCATCTTCCAAGCTTCTCTAAAAGCTCATTAAGCACAGGAAACTCCAGAGCCTCATCTAGATCAAAGCTCCAAAATCTTTCCACGCTTCTTCCCAAAACCACATAGTTAGGTTCCCCATGTTCCTGATATAAATTCTGTTCTCATCCATTTTTCTGCTACTGTGAGAAAACACTGAGCAAAACCACCTTGGAAAAGAAAGGGTTTGCTGAGCTTACAGCTTACAGTCTATCACTGAGAGAAGCTAAGACATGAACTCAAGTCAGGAACTGAAGCAAAGACCATGAGGAGAGCTGCTTACTGGGTTGCTAGGGCTGCTCTCCATCAGCAACCAGGACCGCTTGCCCGGGGATAACAGTGCCCCTGGTGGAATGGGTCATGCCACATTGACCATAAACAAGAAAATGCCCCCACAGATGCCCACAGGCCAATCCACTAGAGCCATTTCGTTAAGTGACACTTCTTCCAAAGTGACTTTAGTTTGTGTGACAAACTTAACAAGCCCAACAATATTAATTCCACATGCCCAGCATAGAAGTAGTACCCTTGGACTATCTAAAGCATAGCAGTGAGGGACCTCTTAGATATTTATGTGAAGCAGCCAGCTAAAGGTCAAGTGGCCGGAGGACCTGACTTAAATGACCACTGCAGCTCTGACCAGGGCTCCAAGACAGCCAGCTTGAACAAAACTCTTCCTTTTCATCTTTCATTTTGCATTTCAAACAACTCTGGGGTTTTTGCACATGGAGTATCGTTATGCCTAGTAAAATTGATATTAGATACAGTGCATTTACTTTGCATAATTCCTTAATTTGGAAGAGGAAGTTTAAGATATTTGTTTCCTTCTCTGACCCTGATGATTTGGCTCTGTCAACAGTAATCAGCCCCAGCCTCTGGCAGGCTGGGAGAACTGCCTGAAGAGGGCTAGCCTTGATTAATTATACCGTTTGCTGAGAGCAAATGACAGAGTCCTCGATTACAAGCCAGGCCTTTGCACCCACGGCTGGGGAATCTCTGGTCTGAGTTTGCAAAGCTGTTTCTCTGGAAAGCTATTCCTCCCTGGCAACATTTTACTTTATCACGTTGTTTATCATAGAAACGTGTTCATATTTTCCACTTGAACTGTTCCGAGTCTACATAGACATTAGATGCAATCACTGTATTGTGCAACCGCCACTGCCATCCATTTCCAGAACTTTCCCCATTCCAGATAGGAGCCGTTGCACATTAACTCCCTGCTTCCTTTCTTTCCGGTTCCTGGAAACTGGGATTTTCCTTTTCTATCTTCTTTTTTGTTAGTTTGTTTTGAGACAGGACTCACTATGTAGCTAAGGCTGGTGCCCAAGTGAGACAACCCTTCTGCCTTGGCCTCCCCAACTCTGGATTTCAGGCATGTGTCACAGTGCCAGCCTTGTAAATTGAGTAGGACCCTTTCACAGTCCGACTGGTGAAGTGGCCAGGGTGTTGGGGATCATTTCATATCAATAGTGGCACGGAGAAACAGTTTAAAATCTTTCTGACATAGCTGGATCTAAGGAAAATAGAATGGCCTGGGTGTGTAGCTCAGGTAGTAGAGCAATTGTCCAGTGTGCACAGCGACCTGCTTTTCAGTCCCAGCACTTTTTAATCTTCATGAATTTGCTACGTATAGATATCGCACATACTCAATATCACAGCAGTTCTTGCCTTTTCATGTCTAGTCTCCTTCACTCCATGATGTCTTCTAGGGTCATCCATACTATAACATGTAATCTTCTCTTGTTACTGTTGTTCCTTTCACCCCTTCTCTAATTTAACTGAAAATATACAGAAAAGCAGAAACACTTTAGCACAAAACTGCCTAATTACATATCATTCAAAGCTTCCATTCTCTTAAAAGGGACCTGATTTATTCAAACATATGATTTTCAGACTGTTTGAACTTGAAACTAGCATCATCAGGAACAACCTGCTTGGTCCTAAGAAGGAGATTCACCCTTTATGTGCTAAAGACATGGTAACACTTAGGAGTCTTGATATGCAGAGTTTTATATGACATTCATAGACATTCCAGTCACGTTCACTATTCACAAAGGCTGAAGTCATTCTATTTCACTTCAGGGACTGTTTATGTGATGAAAGACTGTCTAGTTAAACAGAGGTACATTTAAGTGATCTAAGTCATCTAAGTCCTTGTTATGAAACATGTACTGTTTACTCACCAGGAGCTAGCAGGTGCAATAGGGTAAGCGAGGAGCTGCCAGGCTCAGGGACATTTCTCTGCAAGGTGAACAGCTGCCTTGCCCTCTACGTGAAGATGAGAAGCTAAGCACAAGCTACACAATAAAACCACAGCCACAGTTCTCAGTGGGGAAACTCACAGAAACCACTGGAAGGAGAAAGTCAAGATGGGAGGGAAGGAAACAAAGAACAAGTCCTGAGGACACCAGGACTCATCTGATGCAGCCACAGAAGCCCTGGCTCTCCTTCCGGAGACCTTGGGAGCACTTACCTTTGCTGTAGCATTGCGTCAGCAGGTACGGGTGGAAGGGAAATCTTCCCTTTCTTCCGGCAGATAGAGCCTAGTGGGGTCAGAGCCAGGGTGGGGCTAAACAGAGGAATGGAAGTCCATAAATACCAGGGCACTGCCAAGGGCAGACAAGTGCACACTTTTAGGGTTCATAAAGCTTTCTGGTGGGTGCGATAGCTGCACTGGAAGTTAAAAATTAAGTAGAAGATTTGCAGTCAGACTAGATGGGCAGGGTGGGCCATAGAGTATGAACAAATGCACTAGACAGGCAGGGTAGCCATTGTGTATAGACAGATGCACTAGACAGGCAGGGTGGGCCATAGAGTATGGATAGATGCTAGACAGGCAGGATGAGCCATCCTGTATGGGCAAATGCACAAGACAGGCAGGGTGGACCTCAGGGTATGGATAAATACACTAGACGGGCAGCATGGGCCACAGTGTATGGATAAATGCACCCGGGGACAGCTCTAATCTTCTGACATCACTTAAGATTATAGACAGACGAAGCCATGGATTTAGCTCAGTTGCTAGAGTGCTTATTCGGCAGGCACAGAGCCCTGGGTTTGCCCCTCAGCATAACATAAACCAGACCTGGTGATGATGCCTATAATCTCACACTTAGGAGATGAAAGCAGATGAAAAGTTCAAGATCAGCCAAGCTGCACTGTGAGTCCAAGGGCAGCATGGTCTACATGAGAGCCTATCTCAATTTAAGAAGTAGCCTGGGGATGCTGGGAGTGTTGCAGATCAGAGGTAACCAGGACAGACCCCAATCTTCTTAGCCTGTCCAGGCGTCCCTTCTACATCCATGTCTCAGCATCAGTAGCTCAGACAGTCTCTCTGTTGTCACATGCTCAGGAATGCAACCTGTCTTCACAGCAGTGCACCAGGCGTGGCCTCACAGCAG
>NC_022013.1:19213237-19216188 GCF_000317375.1 Microtus ochrogaster
CACAGCAGACACCAGGCCTGTCTCCACAGCAGACACCAGGCCTGTCTCCACAGCAGACACCAGGCCTGTCTCCACAGAAGCGCACCAGGCCTGTCTCCACAGCAGCCCACCAGGCCTAGAAGTAAAAAGTCTCCAAAAGGACTGTGGCTGTGTGGCTCAGTTGGTGGAGCGCTCTTCCAGCATGCAGGGTTCAACACCCAGCACTAAAATAATTCCAGCACTCAGAAAGTAGAAGCAGAAAAATCAGGTGGCCCTAAGGCTAGCCTGGGCTATATGAGACCCTGGCTCAGAAAACAAAACACAAGCAAAACAAAAACAAAAGCAAAACAAAACAAAACCTGCTTCTTTTCTAAGAAGGCTAACTTTCAGCAGACTGCAGAAATCCCCATGTTGTTGATCTGGGTATGGTGGTTTGGCTGGCACAAGGAACAACACTGTGTCCTGCTTGTTGTGAAATACAGTGAACCTGCTTGTGCATATGCACAAAATGGCACATGGGGTCAGCAGAATTATGGGATGCTTGACATAATTTGTTTTTTTACCTTCTCTCTGCTTCCTGAATAAAGTTTCTTCATGAGATGAAAGGGTTGATCCCACCAAATGTCCATCTACATCACACACACACACACACACACACACACACACACACACACACCAATCAAAGGACATTTGATGACCTATTTAGGCCTAACTTGCTTTAGGGCTTCTCTGCTGGCTTTAGGAGCCAAGAGCCAAATGCCCTTCTGGCCACTGATGCACACTGACATTGTTTGGTGTCTTGGTTCTCCTGCATGGCAAACATGAGGACCTTCTGAACTGCCAAGGTCAAGCAGGTCTTCCTCCTCATGCTTATCCATTGTCTATTTGTTGCCCCCAGAACCACTTGTTCCGAGCTGAATCTGGCCGATGTCACCACCGTGCACACGATGGGCTGTGTCTTACTGCAGTAAGGAGATGAGCCCTGCTGGGATGCTTTCCATTTGCAGAGCACTTAGGGATATGAAGCTACACTGTTCGATGCAGGCTTTTGGCCACTCTACCTGATTGAAGTTTGCAAGGACAAAGCATAGCTTCTGATTCTGCACGGAGGTAACAAGTTTAGGGAAGGATGGCTGGCAATTTCTTGTGAACTGTTAGGAGAGAGATCTACAAAAACATTTATCCAGTGTAACACTCCTGCCAGAAGCAAAGGTATTCTAAAGAAAGACACTGTGTCCCACCCTTTGGCTACTGAAAAAGCCTCAAGAAACTGGAATTTCCCCAGGGGTCTCAAGCTCTGGGGAGGACAAGGCTGAAGCCCAGAGCAGAGGAAGAACCTGCCTCCCAAGGAGAGATTTCACTCAGTTCTGACAACTTGTCAGACCTCATTGCTGGAGAAACTAGGGCTGAGACAATGATAGGTCAGCCACAGGCATGCCCACACCTAGACAGGACTGCTTAGCTATGTACAACCCTTGCCCTCATGTCAAGACTCCAAAGATGGAGAAGAAAGTCTTGAATCATTTTGTGCCTCTTCCTAGTATGGCTACCATCAATTATCTCCTTTCTTTTATTTTTATTATTATTTCTCTATTTACTAGTTGGCCTATTGAGAATTGGTGGTTGAGCCTAGCTTGTTAGGACTGCAAGGGTGCAGGCTCTGATCTAACAATTCCATGAACATGAAGACTTTAAAGAAGGAGCTCTTTGATTCTGTGAGTTCCGTGTTTTCCCTGAATGGGAGTCCTTGGAAGACCTTCAGTACTAATTCCCTCCCAAACATCCCCCATATTGGAGACTGTCTTAGAGTTTCTATTGCTGTGAAGACATACCTTGTCCACAGCTACTCTTATAAAGGAGAACATTTAATTTGGGACAGCTTACAGCTTCAGATGCTTAGGCCATTATTATCTGGTGGGAAGTAAGGCAGCATGCAAGCAGACATGGTGCTGGAGCAGAAGCTGAAAGTTCTACACTTTGATCCACAGGCAACAGGAAGTGAACTGAGTCCCACACTGAGAGTAGCTTGAGCACGAGACCTCAAAGCCCGCCCCCACCGAGGCCCACTTCCTCCAGCAAAGTTACATCTATTCCAATAAGGCTACACCTTCTGATAGTGCTATGCTCCCTATAGGTGGAGCATTCAAACACGTGAGTCTATGGGGACCACAACCTATGTAAACCACCACAGGGACTCCGCAGCTTCAGCTTCTCCTTTGCCCTCACAAGTCCAGATGGAGTTACTACGTAACAGCTTTTCAAGGAGATATCATTGTCATCCCCAGAGCTGTCCAAGTGCTACCCCCACCACACTTACACATAAAACCATCTGCCAGGATAGTACCTTCCATGGTAGACGGGGTTCTATTGCATCAATCATAAATCAAGAAAATGTACCCACAGACATTCCCATAGGCCATGGAGACAATTCCTCAGCTGAAGATCCCTCTTCTCATACAACCCCAGTTTGAGTCAAGCCTTGTGAATATGTGAGTCTCATTTAGCCCAGGGTTGCCCAGAATTCACTGTGTATCCAAGGATTCCTTGAACTTTTAATCTTCCTACCTCTCTCTTCCACATACTGGGATTACAAGGGTGGTGTTACTATAACTAACCTTGATGGAGGGAAATAGTAAAAGTCTTGGCAAATCCTGAGCCAGCTGCTCCTCTGCTCCCTTCACCTGCCCTTCAGGGGTCCCTGAAGCATTGCTCAATGCTGATTCACTTACTGAATATATTAATAAAACGAGGAGAAAAGTAAACCTCAAATGCACAAATGCGTCAGCCACCTACTTAGCCAGACCTTCCTAGAGGGAAAGTCCTTCTTTTTTTTTAAAATTTATTTATTTATTAAAGATTTCTGCCTCCTCCCTGCCACTGCCTCCCATTTCCCTCCCCCTCCCCCGATCGAGTCCCTCTCCCTCATCAGCTTGAAGAGCCATCAGGGTTCCCTGACCTGTGGGAAGTCCAAG
>NC_022013.1:19216288-19227598 GCF_000317375.1 Microtus ochrogaster
GAGTAGGATCAGAGACTCATTGCCATTGTTCTTGAGTTCTCAGTAGTCCTCATTGTCTGCTATGTTCAGCGAGTCCGGTTTTATCCCATTCTTTTTCAGACCCAGGCCAGCTGGCCTTGGTGAGTTCCCGAAAGAACATCCCCGTTGTCTCAGAATGTGGGTGTACCCCTCACGGTTCTGAGTTCCTTGCTCGTGCTCCCCCTCCTTCTGCTCCTGATTTGGACCTTGAGATTTCTGTCCGAGGAAAAGTCCTTCTGACGAGCATTTTCAGACTTTGCTTACTGCCCATTGACAACCACCTCCTCTTTGCCAATCCCAAAGTTGTCATTTATACATCATTTATACATGCCCAGAATCCCTGGATAGTGGGTATGCTGAAAAAAAAATATAGAATAAATAAACTAGTTCCTGAATGTCACAAATAAATGCAGTGGAATTAGACATTTCCAAAATCACTTGGTCTTGAAGAGTGAAATGGTGATGATAATAGAATAATAATCGGGCTTTTTTCACTTGAAGAAGTATAAGAGAAGGTGGGAAAACTCATTCAATAGACAAGAGAAATTCAAGAAAGAGAGCCATGCCTGCATGGAGAACTGGCTTTGTTATTTTGAGGCTTTGCCTTCTCACGGTCTCTTCCCAGAGCCTCCATTCAGCCTTTTCCTCTGGGCTCTCTGTTGAGGGGTGAATGTGGGTCTTTACAACTGGGGCAGCAACAATGCATTACTATAAACAAAGGTCTACTTGGCTTAGAGACACATGGACTAGAATTGTACACACACACACACACACACACACACACACACACAGCCACACTGAGTGCTGTAAGTCAGGTATAGAGGTCACCTGTGCTGGTTAGTTTTGTCACCTTAACACAAGATTTGGACATCTGAGGACAGGGAACCTCAACTGTGGAATGACCTCCATTAGATGGGTCTGGAGGCAAGTTCATGTGCCAGTTTTCATGATTAATGATTACCATGGAGGCCCAGTCCACTATGGGTGGTGCCAGCCCTGGGCAGGTGATCGTGGGCTGAATAGAAAGGCAGGCTGAGGAAGTCATGGGAAATGAACCTATAAGCAGTACCTCTCCGTTTCCTGCCCTGACTTCCATGATGGTAGGCTATGATGGGAACTTGTAAGTCAAACTCTTTCTTTACCCATGTTGGTTTTGGTCAATGCTGTGTCACCGCAACAGGAAGTAATGAGAACATCTTCAGATAGAAGTGTGTATTCTAAAATGTAAACAAGGGAAAGTAGCCTAAACTTCAAAGCTTGCTGCACAATTATTGCGAACTATATTTAAAGTATACATTTGACCCATGTACCTAAAGAAGTTTATGTATTCAAGTTTACCTAAATCATGCTTTTTCTTTTTAGATGCCTGGGAGTATTTAAAATACCACATTGTAATTGGGATTGTTGTATATTTGGGCTTAAGAGGCATTTACTGAGCGACTGCCATGTGTTTAATCTGACGTATAACACAGTTACACGACTCAGTCTCGCTCATACCCTGCTAAGCCTTTGTGGCTTTGGAACCAGCTCTAAGAAAGCTGGTTGCATACTCCCTGAGCACCCATGTAAGCGTCCATCCCACACACCTCATCACCCCATCTAGATCCTCCTCCCATCTTTCTAAACTCATTCAGAAACTGAGTATAACAGAACAGAGTGATAATGTATTCAGATTAGCAGACTATGGGGAAATATCCAGCATTTGTAGGTGGTCAAAACCAGGGGGTCCTGGGGGGCTGTGGATCTTCATTCACTAATTTTTTGCAACAAGTTGACTTGCCCAGCCACTCAGCCTTGAACATGAATATTTCTGAGCAAGAGTGTATAGCTTTACTGCAGGAAGACAGCTGTACAGGAACAGCTCATTAAAATGACTTTGATGGACATGAAGGAGAACGTGAGCTATTCCCTACAGCAAAGCAAGAGTCTAAGTGCAGAAAAGGATGAGATCTGCAAAGCTCAGAATTCCACCCACCCACCCATGTCTTCCAGAACTGTTAACCCAATGCTCAAGGTACCTGAATGATCTCAGTGACAACACAGACTCATTCATTCTGGAAGTGTTCACAGATGTGGGTCCTGGGGGTTCCGTGACAAGCACACAGTGGGAACAATGTATCAGAAACAAATCCCAGGCAGAAAGAACACCACCTCCACCTCTACTCTGGTACTGGACCTGACTCCAGCTCCAGCAGGATTCTTCCTCATGTAACCAGTGTTTATTGACTCTACAGCATCTCAGAATTTATACATCCACTCTGTCCTTTTTTTAAAAAAAAAAAATCTTTATTTAATGAAAATGTTTTTACTGCATTTAATTTTATTTTGTATGTGTGTCACAGTGTACACGTGAAAGACAGGGGAAAACTGTGAAGATCAGTTCTGTCTTTCTTACTATGTGGGTGCCAGGTCTCAAACATTGGTCATTAGTCTTGACAGGGAATGCCTTTCCCCGCTGAGCTGTTGCATTTATTATAAATCATTCTTAAATAGTACCTAATCATTTGATTATGAAGTGTTCCCTTTAGGCTCATGTGTTGGAAGCATGGTCCCCAATTGGTAACACTGTTTAACTTTAAAAGATGGAATCTAGAGGAAGGAAATCAGTGGGGTTGTGCCAGGTCTCAGTCTCTTTCTCACTTCCTGTTTTCCACAAAGTGAACAGTCTTCTCCACACACCTCTACTGCCATTGCATCCTGTAAGGTTTTTTTCTGGTGCACGGACAATTTGGTAATCTGGAGCCAAGGAACCACCAAGTCACACTGTGCAACAAACTTCATACAAGAGATTTATTGAGGAGAGACACAGAATGGTTGCTGCCTGTGGGCAGGAACAGAGACAGCAGAGGATTGGGTAGAGGGGAGGGCTTTTATAGGCCTTTTGAAGCATGCGCAGTCATTAATGACGAGTCATGAGGGTAGGCATTTCCAAGTCGGGAGCTTCACGTCAACCCAGGAACAGAGTGCTCTTCCCTTGGCCCTGGCCTCAAGCTTGAGGTGAAATTAGGGTCACGGTGTTCTTTCCTTTCCCCCTACGTTCCTCCATTTTTTGTTTACTACTGATATCTAATCAGGAGTTGGGAAACAGGGTGGCATTATCATTAAATTACTTCCTGTTGTATGGAGGCATCGAAGTCCATGGGGCAAGCTTGATCCTCACCACCTGAGTATAGTCAGGAGTCAAAGGCCCCTGGTTTTGTAGCCAGGCCCTGATAATCCTGTAATAACAAGTGATTAAAGGTCTGGCTAGAAATCATTTGAATTTGTTGTTGAAGAAATCTAGAAAAGAGTTTATAAAACGGGCATGTAGGATGAGGAAAAGGAAAGAAAGGTATAGTTGAATTTCAGTTGTATTTTCATAAATAAAGGCTGAACATCTAGAGTAAAACAGTTCCACTGGTTAGCCTTACAGACCAGGTTACGGTAACACACACCTTTAATCCCAGTAGCCACACTAGCTGCCGTAGAAATTGGGTGGTGCATGCCTTTAATTCCAGTGGTGTGTGTTTTTAATCCCAGTCCTAGAGAGGAATATAAGACATGGGGGAGCAGCTCTCAGCCACAGTCTCATTCTGAGATTCCTGGAGGCAGGATCACCATTTCGGACTGAGGTCAAGGTAAGAGCCAGTAGCTGACTGGTTTGTTTTCAGATCTTTAGGTTGAACCCCAATTTCTGACCCTGAGCCTTTAACAATGCTTCAGAAAGAGGGTTAAGAAAGGCATTATTCAATTCCATATTGGACTGTCAACAATCCACTAGCCAGAGGAATCAAGTTGCTCCTTATATTTTGGGGGATTTGACTAGAACTGTCAGACCACATCTTTTACTATATCTGATTGGTTGACATAGAAGCAACATTCTTCCTCGAGGAAGAGACGAAGGCCACTCTTCTCCATTGTTAGTAGATCTAATCCTTGCCAGTTTCCGCTAATGGTTTTCAAGTGTTTTACATAGAAAGAAGAATTTTTCTTAAAGCCACACAATAAGATCTGTGTCTTTCATAAAGCAGATTGAGCACCCCATCAAATTGTAGAACCACTTCAGATAATGAATCAACCTATTGATATATTTGCGTCTATTTGGTTTTAACAGGTACCTTTCTTGGTGTGCCAATGGGCACGATAAGTAACCATTTTGTCCCCTATGCCAGGGAGTTTCCTTTTGACCTAACATTCCAGCCTTTTATTTATAGGCTAAGAGGTGATGTGCTCCCTTCTGTGACTACTTCCTGCTGGAACTGAGATGTCACTCTCAGGGCACAGGAAGGCTGAAGGATAATAAAAGACTGGGAGAAATTTCAGGCAATGGAGAATTGTCGAGAAGGATATGGTTTGCTGGCCCAGCTAAACATACCCTGTTTGTTCCCTAACAAACATCACACTGGCTGGACTGAAACATCACCACACTGGCTGGACTGGTTCACATCAGCAAGTCCAGGACTCACAGCTGCTTGGGACAGTTTGTAGTCTGCAGTTGATTTCTGGATAGTATCTGTCAGTCAAGTGGAAATCTGCTGAAACATACAGAGTAGGAACAGAAGTTAAAGTTTAGGGACTTAAAGGAAAAGTGAACATTTGGAACTTTCAAGGACACAGTCCTGGTAGTTGAGGGAGGCAAGGAGTCCCAGAGGAGAAACAGAGAACACACTGTCACGAGTAGGCAGGTGGCGAAACTTAGGCTGTATTTATCTGTAGTTCATTTTACTGATGAGGGGTGAATCCAAGTCTTATGACTCCCTTGACTCCCTAAAGTTTACATAATTTTTCTTTGTTTACAAGAAGAGATAAAAGTTTTAGATATATTAGCATTATCACTATTTGAAATCCACATTGGAGAAAAATCAGCTAACAGTCATAACATAGCAAAATCATTGGGTTAAAAAATACAAATATCTCTCCTCTGTCCAGAGAGCCATACATACAGATTTGGGTTAAACAACGAGGTTTTAGCACATGAAAAGCAGATTTACATTTTTACTTAGAAGACAAAAAAGGAAACTTCAAATCTTGAGCTTGTGGTTGATAATCATAGTCAGTGCTTTATCATCGTACCAGAACCCAGGTGATCAATATGATAATGTTGAACCTACAAAATAGAGGGAGAAGAAAACCTGAAACATTTTTCATTACCTTAGATTACTTTCTTGTATCTTTACAATTTGCATTTATATAACTTAAAACATCAGTTTTCACATCCTCAGGCACTTTGTTTGACTCTCAGAACTTATGTAAGCTTTCATGTTTACCAGAGACACACATAGTTATTACTGAAAATAGTCATTGCAAAGCAAGTTCCTTTAAATCCTTTTATTTTGCTCTTTTTTCTCTGTCCTAGTCAGTTGACCTGCCTGATATAGGACAAAGATGTTAGAAGAAACCTTTAAAGAAACATGCTTGGGTCTAGGAGAGGGGAGCCATAATCCATCTTCAGAGCCAGCTTTCCAATAAAGTGGAACAACAAAAAACAACTTTAATATTATCTACATTCAAAAGACATGAATCCCTGTTAAACTGAATCCAGTGACCAGAAAGCTCAGAGATAAATTCTGAGCCCTGACCATCAAAGTAGTGTGATCTGAGCCTGATGCCCCCATGCCACGAATGACATGAAGGCAATCTTCATCCCAGTGTCCCTTTTGATGGCATCTTGGACATGGTTGACGTACTTTACAAGGGTACAAGAAGGTCCAGGCTCAGTGACCATCCTGACCACTTTTGAAGTAGGGATGGATCCAGATGTTCTTATTTAGGAAGTGAGGGATTTAGGCAGTGGCTATAGCCAGCTAAAAATCTTTAGCCAACATCAGGTATTTTTGTTTGGGGATTTTCTCTTCTCTTCCTAGGACACTACTAGGACTTTTACCTATGAAGTCAGGGTTCCCCTTTCTAGGCATTGGAGCTTGGCCCTAATGTCAGGAAAACTCTGGGAGAAAAAGTAAGTCATAAGGAGTGGTTGTTATGTGTGGTCTTAGGATCCAGATTAGCATATTGTAGGAGGACCTGTGTAAGGCAGCCTGGTAACTGAGATGGGTTTCCACATTTGTACTGGATGACCTCTTTGATTTAGGGCAACCTTGTAGAGACTGACCAGGAAGCAAGTTATAAATTGTCCTTTAGCTAAAATGCCCCCTAGGTTATTGGAGTTCCATTAGGAATCCCAGTCAGGGGTTGCCTGAACCCCGACTGGGTGGGCAGCATTAGCTTGGTGGATTTCTTCTGCATGCATGCTAGCCTGTTCCCAGGCTTGTCTGCACTCCTCAGAGAGAATGCTGGTGGTGAGAATCATAGAAATGTCAGGGAAGGTGAGATAGATTGTGAGATTGGGGAATACACCAGAATTCTTTAATAAAGGTAGAGGGATTTGCAATATAGGACCCCAACCTTTTTTCTATTTGAAAGAGCACATTTAGTAAGAAGGGAACATGTACCCTGATCAAGTCATCCACCTTGGTGACTTTCTGCCAAAGAAGAACTGTGACTGGGTTAGACAAAGAGGGTTCCATGGTGGAGCAAGAACAAGTAGCAGAGAACTAAGGGCTAGCACGGTCAGAAACTAGAAGCTGACACCAGAGAAATTTGATTAGGGCAGCCCATCACTGAAGATGGACGAGCCCAGATGAGAAAGGTCAGAGAGGAAAAGGAGCTGTGGGTTGAGGTCAGTAGGGGGAAAGATCGTTAGCTGGATAAAAAATAGTGGAGAAATCACCCGGTACAGGCTTCGTGGCTAGGAGGAGCAGGGTAGGGGCAGAGGAAGAACCGAGAGGGGCTTGGGTCAGAAAGAAGAGAAAACTTGGACATAGGGAATTCCTTTACATTTTCCAGATTGCTCGCTGTAGTTGTAAAGGTCCTGGATAATATTGGGCTCTAGGGAGCCATTAGGCAGGCATTTGGATTGGTTATCTAGAAAAACTGAGGTCAAATTTAATTACAAAATCAAATAAATTCTGGGGCCTTTCTGATGCAGTGCCAGGTGGAGAGGCTGGAGGTTTTCTAAGAGGCATCCCAAGGGAGAATCATAGGGTGTGAATATCACTGTTTACATGGATACGGGGAGGGTTGTTACAGCAGCCTGTAGTCAAGGATGGCCCAAGACTTAGTGAGGCTCAAAGGAAGAGCAAGCCATTTAATGAGTCATCACTGCACTCCACAGGGGTCAGGTCTAACCACCTGTAGAGCTAGAGTTTTCAAAGAGGCCTGAAGTCTTGCAGAAGATAACAGAACACCGAGCTCAGGAATGAGGTTTCATCCACAGGAAGGGCAGGGGAACGGAGTCGCATGGAATCATAAAAGCCGTGAGAGCATAGGGAAGCAATGGGCATCTCTGGGAGGGGGACAGAAGAAGAAGTGGGAGGAAAGGATCACAATAGCCCAATTAGTCCTAAGGGTTCGGGTTCCAAGGTAGGGGCTGCGGGAAAAGTGCAGAGGACCGATCATAGCTGTAATGACCATGTCTAAGGTTATCTCCATTTCCAAGGGCACCTGAGGGTTACCAGACAGTCACTTCCTTGGACTCAGGAAAATGTTTATACTGACTGAAGCTGAAACATTCCAAATTACTTCTGGTGGATGGGATCCCAAGCGATCTGGAAGGTGAGTCTGTTGCAGCTAGATTGGGTGCAGGGCATTTTGAGAGTTGGGAGCCAAGGAATACCACAAAGTTATGCCATCTGATGAACTGCATAAAAGGTTTATTAGGGAGAGATGCAGAATGGTGGGTGTCTCTGTCCAGAAACAGAGATAACAAAGGGTTGGCATAGAGGATGGCTTTTTTAGTTTTTTCTGGAGCATGCTCAGTGAGCTGGTGGGAAAGTACAGCACTGCCAAAAGTCCTGTTTGGCCATTAACACTGAGCTATGGGGGCATGAATAATGTCAGGAGCAGGGTATTCTTAATTTAGCCCCTTTTCCCTACACATCCTATCTCAACATGGGTCCAGAATCAACAGCTCGAAGGACTATGAACTAAAAATCTCTCAAACTGTGAGGCAAAATAAGTCAGGCATGTTATCAGAAGCACCAGCAAAGCACCTAATGTGAAAGCCATTTCTGCTCAATCAAAACAATCATCTATCTTCTCAAAAGGGCCACAGAAATGGAGCTGGATACCTAGAAAATCGATGTATTTTACCCTGGGATGGGTTTTTGTTGCCCAATGAAAATGGATAAGGAAGAACAGTTCAAAATAAAATCAGAGTCATTTATTGCTTGTTTGCATGAATGCAGGAGGGAATTATGAATAGTCCTAAATGGTATGGGACATATACAAGAAAGAGCTTAACCACATAGTGGGACGGAATCATGTGCTCAGAGTATATCAAAACATGGCGTAGAACCCAAGAATGTTTTACTTAGTTTGTTCATTGTTAGACAGGGTCTCACTGTGTAGCCCTTGCTGTCCTGAAACACATTTGTATATTAGGATGGCCTTAAACTCTTGATCCTTCTGCTTCTGCCTTCCAAGTGCAGGGTTAGAGGTATGAGCACCATGCTTACCTTCCAGAGCACATTTGAAAGTAAATATCATAAAAGTAAATATCCTAAGTACCAATTTCACTCATGACAATATTAAAATGACATTATAATGTTAAAAAATTGGAAATTGCTTGTGTGTTTTGTCCATGATCCTAAGTCCTAGCTAGTCCTCTGAGCTATGGTTCTTCAGGGATGAACCCCTGCTGAAAAGTGTTCCTAAGGGTTGCCCACCAAATCCAAAACTTGTTTTGGGCCTGGAAGCAATCCACTTATGAATAATTGCTCCCATGCTTTGCTGAACCAAGTATTTTTAAACTGAAGTCACTGGTGGTGTGATCCAGCTGCCCTCACTCCCCCTGACCCGCAGGGGAACTTCCTTGTGGTCTGTAATTGACAAGGATGTTTGTGTTCTTTCTGGCCAGTGGGTCTCCACAGAAGGAGGTATAAAAAAAAAGGTATAAAAGGTTGCTGGGCAAAATAAAGGTTGCTGTTCTTCCACCTGAAAAGAAGCACCCCCCCCCCCCCCCCGCCAGTCTCGGCTATCCAGGCTGCGCAGGCCACAGCAACTGGGTTTTATAGCCTATAGAAGTGAGAGTTTATTGCAATTCAGGATTTTACTAGTTTAGTATCTTACCAACGTTGCAATGTCTCTAGTGCACAATCCCATTTGCTGCCAGGTGAAGTCCCTACAATTTGAGCCAAGACGCCCACTACCAGCGCTGCCCGATTGATCCTGTTGTTGAGTTGCTGCTCTTAGGAGATCATTGTAGGCTTTGCTCTTCATTGACAATTCAATCTGTTATGTTCTCTAAGCCGCACACTATGAAGTAACGACTGTTTATGAATTTTTAGGCTATAACTTTTCAAACCAGACTCTGATATGTATGCAGTACAGTCAAGTCATCACACCCCTATTGCTGAAGCAGATTGATACATATTTTTCCTATGATTTTCACATGGCAGGGCAATCTATTGGCAGTGTGTGCAATACATGGTTTTAATGGGATAATTATTTAATTACCATTAAGACAATTATTGTGTTATTTCACGTTGTCCTAAAATTTTAAAAAGAGGGTTAGAAAGTTGTCTCAGTGGTTAATAGCACTACCTGCTCCTCCAGGGGAGCCAGGTCTGCTTTTCAGCAATGCCATCATGGTTCACAGCCCATCTGTATCTCTAGTTTCAGGAGATCCATGCCTTCTTCTAACTTCCAAGGGCACCAGAAAGTCATGTGGTATACATACATTCAGACAAAAAACTCACATACATTCTATATGTGTGTGTATAGCAAGCAAGCTGATATTTTCATTTTATTGTATATAAGTGAACATTTAAGATACACTTTTTGTTTTGTTTGTGGACTTTGAAGGTCACTTTAATGCAGAAATGCATGGGGTAAGTCAAAATTAAAGTCAATGCGTGGCTCGGGAGATGGTTTAAATTAGAGGTTTACCTCACAAGTGTGAGGCTCTGCATCTGGATCCCCCCAGAACCCACTCAAAAAAGCTTAGCATGGTGGTACAAACCTGTAATCCAAGATGGAGGACCTCTGGAGGCGGGGAGAGCAAAACATCCGTCATACGTGACAAAGTGCCAGATGAATAATGTAAAATAGAAGACACCTAATGACAAACACCCAAGGATGTCCTCTGATTCCCCACCCCCCCACATGCAAGGCTCACGTGCTCTAGGACCTTGCTATGCGTTCACCTCTGTATGAACACATGCACACATACTTAAGAATAAATGAGCTCTGTGTCCATTTGGCTATGACCCTTCAGTCATCAGTACACACTCTGCAACAACAGAGCCTTTAGTTAAGATAAAACCCTGCATCCTTTTTTTTTTTTTTTAAAGAATCCCTGGGTGCTTCGGCATACTGGGGAGGTTGACCTGATCAATATCATCATTAGTAATCATCTCATGATGCTGGCCATCAAAGCCAAGGTTAACATTCTATCACTGAACTACATCCCCAGCATCTTATGATGTTCCTTTCTTTTTTTAAAATATTTATTTATTTATTATGTATACAGTATTCTGTCTCTGTGTATGCCTGTGTATGCCTGTATGTCAACTTGTCTAGGTCATGATATCCGAAGATTTGGTCAAACATCAGTGCGGAAGGCCACTCTGAAGGTTATTTGCTGTGATTGATTGCTGTTTATACCTGAGTGAAGGAGATACTCACTGCGCTGTGGACAGGCCTCATTTAATTCACTTCAAACAAACAAAACCCCGACCTCCCTGGAGGAAGAGGTGTTCTGCCAGCAGATGGTCTTTGAATGCAGTTGCAGCACTGTGTCCTCATGGGGCTCGAGTCTGCTGCCCTCCCTGGAGGATTTGAACTTGCCAGCCTCCACATTTCACGGAGTGAATCCATCAAATCTCTCTCCAGCTCTATCACCCTCCCTGTCTCTGTCTCTGTCCCCCTTTCTGCACACACATGCCTTCTATCTTTCCCCAAAAGAACCTCAACTAATGCACAAACTAAAGACTGTGAAAAGGTCTATAATAAAAATTTAAAAATAAAAAACCTGTTTAACCCACTGTTTTCCCAGTTTGCTCAGCTACAAATCTTTCTTCTGTAAAAGATATTATCCTGAATCACAGCTTGGGAAGAGCTCGCCTGCTGACTGTGTCCTCTGTAGTGTGTGTCACTGCTGACCTGACAATCCGTGTCCTCTGTAGTGTGTCACTGCTGATGGACCATCCGTGTCCTCTGTAGTGTGTGTCCCTGCTGATAGACTATCCATGTTCTCTGTAGTGTGTCACTGCTGACCTGACCATCCGTGTCCTCTGTAGTGTGTGTCACTGCTGA